>NC_080558.1:45228286-45533139 GCF_030253575.1 Rhododendron vialii | reverse complement strand
TGTTTGATTGGATGGAATCAAGGTTGGAATAGAATAGTTATTTCAATGACTTATTTATTTCAATGTTTGGTTCACCATTGAATAATGGAATGATGATTCCAAATGGAATCACTATTCACGTTAGTAAAAGAATTGTCATTCCATTCAAAAAACTAAAGAATTGTTATTCCATTTCTTTGTCACACCAAAACTACTAGTGCCACTCCAACATTCACTATTGCCAAACCAAAAATTAGTATTGCCACTCTAAAAAAAATGCTATTGCCACTCTAAAAATTATTACTGTCACTCCAAAAATTGCTATTGCCACACCATTTCGTTGGAGATGAGAATGACTATTTCTAAGCACAACCAAACATGAGAATGGGAATGATTATTCCATTCTCAATTCCTCCAATTCTATTCCATTCTTAATTCTATTTCTATTCACATGCCATTCCATCCAACCAAACGCACCCTTAAGTTCTGCATAATTAGGAATCCTATTTTCTTTTTTTATCAGAAAAAAACCTCTCAATGAGGGGATTCATCTTATGGGGTAGAGAGTCGTTGAGTAATTAAGGGTGTAGCCTGGTATTTGGGTGATGGTCCCCTGTTTTCAAGGATCAATTGGCGTTTGTCTTCAATTGCTCGTGGTTGCACGTCTTGTGGGTTATACTCGGAGAAAACATCGGAGATGACATGCTCTTTTAACCGGTCTAGCCAAGGCAAGACAAGCCGATTGTTTGTCACCAAGCAAGGCAAGGCATGACATGAGTCTACCAAGCTTTCAGTTACAAAAAGTCTAGAACCACTCCGCCTCACAAAATACAGAAAATACTCATAAATTTTAAAATAATTTTTTATGCGATCCTATAAAAAATAAGCTACAACTGATATCGGGAGGTATGTTTTCTGAATTCGTATGGGCGAAACCGCAACATATTTTCTGAATTCTTAAGCCCCTACGAATTCAAAAAACATACCTATCGATATCCGTTAGAGCTAATTTTTTACATGATCTCATTAATTCCCATTAATTTTTTTTATAAAATTTATGGGTATTTATTTATTTAATTTTGTATTTTTGTAGAGCTCCACTAACAGTGCGGTGGACTTACACGGTGGACCTTTGGGGTGGTCCAAGACTTCCTCCTTCAGTTGTCCCAATCTTTTGTGAAAAAAGAAAGGTGTCAATTCAGAAACCGTTGAGCATTTGTGTTCGAGATGCAGAAGCCGTTTGAGCATTTGTTTTTCCAACGAGACCATGCGAAGATATCCCCACAAACTGTTTTTCCAAATCAATTTTTTCAAATTGTCTTTGGCGACGGTCCATTTTTTTGAGCGCGCGAGACCTCTCTTTGGGTCCTCATTTACAAACCCACTAGTGTGCAAAGTCATTTAAGATAGAAAAGAGTTTTGTAACTAGATAATGTGGGACAAGAGGCAAACACATAGGTATTTTATGATGAATTGCATGGTATGAGGGATTTTTTTGAATTATAATTATATATAATTATTATATATATATTGTAGTTGCGGTAAATTCGAAACGGTACCCAGTATTTGACCGATACCGATATGTACCATACTAGTAAGAAAACCGGTACCCTGACCGATACGGTATTCAGAACATTGGTCAAAGCTTCCATTTCCACCTAGGGTTGTAAATGAACTGAGCCGTTCGTGAACTGTTCGAGGCTCAACTCGGTAAAGGCTCGTTCGAGTTTGATTCGTCTACTAAATGAACCGAACCTGAACCTCAATTTTATGCTCGTTTCATAAATGAGCCGAACATGAACACAGCAGTATTCGGCTCGATTAGGCTCGCGAACTTGAAGTATATGTGTATCATGGGGATTTTATATAGTTATATAGTAAAAATTTTAAAACTTGTACAAGTCTTAACGTTTACAATTACTAAAAATTTACTTATGTATATGTTTTTATCTTTTTATATGTATATGAACATATTTATGTACATAATGAAAATTTTATTTGCAGTTTTAGACCTGTATAAGAACATAAAAATATGATATTATTGAATTGTTAAGGCTCGTAAACAAGCTCGAGTTCGACCCAAACTTGGGCAAGCTCGGTTCGAGTTCGGCTCGTCATAATTTTCATTGAGTTCGGCTCGAGCTCGAGTTCGCTAAAAAACTTAACAAACGAATCTGAGTATTCTAATATTCGGCTCGATTCGGCTCGTTTACGGCACTATTTCCACCAAAAGAAAACAAAAAAATTAGGTGGCGAGAATGAATGTTAGGTGACTGCACATTTTGCTCGTGTCAAGTTATTTTTGCCCTCATTTTTCCCTCAGGGAATCAATCCCGACGTATCTAATGGAAAACGCTGTCATTTTTTTTGGGATAAGGGTCCAGGGATGAAGGAGACGAAGGTTTGGATCTAATGTAAAGTTTGTTCCATTTGTTTGCATTCGAACAAATTTGAATCGTCCAAAAACCTTTTTCGGATGCAAACAAATTAACCAAAATTCGGACGGGAAGGGTGCCTGATCCTTTCAAATCCTTTCAAAGTGACATCAAGAATGTGTCTCCCATTTTTTTTTGTCGGTTCAATGCATTGCAACGCGGACTGGAGGAGTGTGCTATGCAGTCCCGTGCTGCACAACATGCTGTGCACGGCAAATTGTTGCCACTCCGATTTCGCTCCGATGATCGGGATCATTCAGTTCGTAGAGCTCGTCGTGTAAAATAAGTGTACCAAAAATTAGCTCGATTGGATATCATTAAGTGCCTCATCCAAACATTATTATTTTCAAACGAATGGATCCGAAACATTAAATAAAATTCACTATTTTTTTGGTACACTTAATAATTTCAAGATAATACTGTTCAGATGAGACACTTAATGATATCCGATCGAGCTGATTTTTTGTACAATTATTCTACACGACAAGCTCTACGAAGTAAATAATTCCGATCATCGGAACGAGACCAGAGCAACGACAATTTGCCATGCATAACATGTTGTGCAGCACGGAGCTGCACAGCAGGCTCCTCCGGTCCGCATTGTTGCTATCTATTGACGTTGATGGATCTCAAAATAAAATGCTCGACAACTTCCCATGCAACAATCAAGCAAATATAATAGAGAATAGTGTACTTTTCATTGATTAACACCACTCAAGTCTAGGATGACCGCAACATTTCCATTCTCTCTTTTTCACCGTTCCATGTTACCCAAAAATTTTAAAATGTTTTTTTTTTATGGAATTTTGTAAAAAATCAGCTCAATCGCGCATATTGATAAGTATATTTTTTGAATTCATTAGGTGAAACTGCTCAATTTCGCTCCTATGAATTCATAAAACATAGCTACCGAGATGCGATTGAGCTGATTTTTTGCAATGTTCCATAAAAAATATTTTGAAATGGTTTTTTTTTATATTTTTGTGGGGCCTGGAATGGGCTCCACACAGCGGAAATGGTGCAGTGATCGTACCGCTTCTGATCTGTTTTTGGCCCAATACCGTTACAGTATGATAACAAATGGAGTTTTTTTTTTATTTGAAGAGAAAAAATGGAGATAAGTTCTCAGTTTTTCAAGGGTATTAGGGTAGCTTACAAGCACACCACCATTAATCTCGGGATCAATTGTACCGATAGTGTGTGGGACTTGGGGCAACAAGAGTTCATAATTAACCCCGTAATTGATAGCTCTTCACACCACATCCGTCAATCTCAGTAATTGCCTGCAGTTGGATAGTTTAATTCAAAATATGTATTTCCAATGTTCAGTCAGCTAATGCAACTAAAAATATTGTACAGTATCTGTGAAGTATATTTTCCAACACAACTGCGTTCGGAGCGAGATTGATAGAAGAAAAAATGTTCAGAGCGAGCTTGTGGGGCTCTCTCGGATAGGCTAGGCAAGGCATGACACGCCATAGGCTAAACAAGGTATATGTGTCCATCATACGGTTAGCAAAAGGCCTGGCATGGCATGTGCTTTTCACCAGGCAAGGCAAAGCATGGCATGGCATGTGCATTTCAGCTGGCTTGGCTAGGCAAGTCAAGCCATGACATGGCGTGTCACCGAACTAGGCAAGAGACATGTGGGATCTACGAATGAGATTAGTAAACTTTTGTGGTGGGATCACACACCAACGCGTGGATAGAGGCTGGCCACAAGCCAACCACTTGCTGATAAACGCGATGATTTGTTTATGAAGAGTGAGATTCAGGTGCATCTGAATATTTGAGTCAATCTTAGGCAGTCAGCACATCCTTTTCTTTAATGTTTTGGCCCAAGTATGGTTTTCCGGAAGTTTGTTATTCAGACTTAAGATCTAAGTCAGTAGTAAGAAGTATCTGTTTCTTTCTCTGGTGTATTTTATAGGGGAGGAAGTGGAAACTGTCCACTCACCTCCGGACAGATCTTGGAGTTGTCTCACAAATGTACGCTAAACAAAAATATCTTACCAGTAAGATGCTTTTGCAATTGTGAGAAAATCGGTGGGCTGTTCTGGGCAGTTATGATACCGACACTTATAGAGGTGCTGTCGTTATATTGACATTCAAAGTCAATGTTCAATGATTCCAGGAAAAATATTGAGGTTTGCTATCTTCTCTCAGTAGCAATCCAAGTACATACTCTTGTGATCACATACTCTCTTGTTTTGTAGAAAACCTTTTTCAAGTACTTTCCAGAAGTACAAGGAAACCCATATGGTTCTTGAGCTGCATGTCTTTTACATTACCTCTCCAAAAAAATTTTGAGTTGGTTCAGCTTCTACCGATAAACTCATATCTAATGTGAACATATATTTGTTGTTTTTTAGCTGCAGCTTTTTGGAGGCATTGAAACACAGAATGGAAGAGGGTCCATGGACCATCTTCTGTGGCAATTCAGTGGGTTCTCATGAATTTGGAAACAACTCCAAATCTGGTCTTTCACCCATCATCAATCCATATTCCTGCATCAACCATGCTTTGGTCATTTCTATTGACATTCTTGTCATATTGGTATGCTTATTTACGTTCATCTATAAACCATCCTCAAGCAAGACCCTAGCCCTACTGGACTCTCAGCGCTATTTCACATTGCGAATTTCTTCAGCCACTCTCAACGTTGGCTTGGGTTTGGTTTATTTCGGATTAGGTATTTGGATACTTGTAGAGAAATTGATATCAGAAGATAGCGTACTGCCTCTCCATGGTTGGCTAACAGAGCTATTCCAGGGGTTCACATGGTTATGTCTTGGTATAACTGTGAGCCTCCGAAGGCAGCAGTATCCTCATATCATGACCATAAGGCTTTGTTCTGTACTTGCCTTCTTGTTTTCAGGATTTCTCTGCATTCCATCAATTTGGGTATCTATTGTGGACAAAGTAGTGTCAGTTAAGTGTGTGCTAGATATGTTATCTTTTCCTGGAGCTATTCTATTGCTCTTCTGTGCATTTGGGGAACAAAAGTATGCAGAAAGCAATATTGGTGCACTCTACGAACCTCTACAAGGTGAATCAGCTGATAGCGGGAATGAAAACATAACTCCTTTCGCCAAGGCCGGATTTTTAAGCAGAATGTCTTTTTGGTGGTTGAACCCATTACTTAAAAAGGGTAAGGAGAAAGTTCTTGAGGACAAAGACATTCCAAAGTTGAGGCACAAGGATCGAGCGGAGACGTGTTACTTCACATTTATGGAGATGCTAAGCAAACAGAAAGAAAAAGGAACACCAAATACTTCCGTTTTGAAAACAATATTTCTCTGGCAGTGGAAAGCTATTTTAGTTTCTGGTTTTTTTGCCTTGATTAAGGTGCTCACCCTGGCTACTGGCCCATTGTTTCTGAAAGCTTTCATTTTGGTTGCAGAAGGAAAAGAAACATTTACATATGAGGGATGGGCACTCGCTGCAGGCCTCTTCCTTGGGAAATGCTGCGAATCAGTGTCAGAGAGGCAATGGAACTTTAGAACCAGACTAATTGGGCTCCAAATAAGATCCTTGCTAACTGCAGCAATTTATCAGAAGCAACTAAAACTCTCAAATGCTGCTAAGACAAACCATTCTCCTGGTCAGATAACAAATTATGTTACGGTGGATGCATATAGATTAGGTGAATTCCCGTATTGGTTTCATCGGATATGGACAATAGGCCTTCAGATATGCCTTGCATTTTTAATCATCTACTACGCTATGGGGACTGCAGCTATTGCAGCGGTGTTAGTGATTATATTGACTATGATAGGAAATTATCCAGTGGCCAAATTACAGCATAAGTATTTGACAAAGCTTATGGTGGCACAAGACAGGAGGCTCAAGGCTATAGCAGAGGCTCTAACGAACATGAAAGTTTTGAAATTATATGCTTGGGAGACCCATTTCAAGAATGTAGTAGAAAAGGTAAGGCGAGAAGAGTCAAACTACTTATCGGTAGTTTTGTCGCAAAGAGGGTACTATATGGTTCTATTTTGGGTATCCCCAATCATAGTATCAGCTGCTACGTTTTGGGCATGCTACTTACTTGGGATTCCTCTCAATGCCAGCAATGTATTCACTTTCCTTGCGACTCTCCGCATTCTTCAGGAGCCCATAAGGTCGATCCCTGATGTTGGGGCCGTCTTTATTGAAGCAAAGGTTTCATTCTCTCGAGTCATGAAGTTTCTCGATGAACCTGAGTTGCAGAATAGATATATAACAAAAAGGTGTGACACGAATGGACTCGACCTGTCTATATTAATCAGAACCACCAGAATTTCATGGGATTCAAGTGCTTTAAAGCCAACTCTAAATGATGTAAATTTGGTGGTTCAATGTGGTGAGAAGATAGCTATATGTGGAGAGGTTGGGTCGGGTAAATCAACCCTCATTGCCACAATTCTTGGGGAGGTTCCAGACATCAATGGCATAGTGAGTCTTCAATTTCGGTTATTCTCATTTACGGCGTGAAATTTAGCAAACTATGAATCGGCTGTCATATATGTATGTATGCAGATATATTAGATAGGTTGTAAAGAACAATGAAGGAAGTCATTCTTTTTCCGTGGTCCTTTATAAAGTTTAAGAAACATTCCTTTGGTATATAAGTGGGAGCCAACAAAATTTACCTTTTAAACCATAAATTTTGGCAATTTGATTTATGGATAGGCGATTTCTTGATCTCTGATCTCTACATGTCCATAGCTTGCTAATATGCAACCTCTTGCAAGAAAATTACCAAGCAGTTTTAACTGCTTGTATGTTAAAACTGCTTGCGTACAGCTTTATGGACTGGGTATGCCACCCTCCTTTTTTCTTTTAGTAGTTTTAACTGCTCGCATGAAGGTTTACAGTTTTGTAGTCGTTTGGTCGAAACTAAGAAGCCTATAGATTCCAGACAGATAATTTACCAACCTGAATATTTTCTGCTTCATTTTCCAGGTACAAGTACACGGAAACATCGCCTATGTTTCTCAGACAGCATGGATCCAAACGGGGACTATACAGGAAAATATTCTCTTTGGGTCCACCATGGATCAAAATAGATACCAAGAAGTACTGGACAAGTGTTCCCTAAAAAAGGATCTTGAGATGCTTCCATTTGGTGATTGCACTATAATTGGAGAACGGGGTGTTAATCTCAGTGGAGGGCAGAAGCAGCGGATTCAACTGGCACGTGCGCTATATCAAGATGCAGATATATATCTCTTGGATGATCCATTCAGTGCTGTTGATGCACATACCGCAACCAGTTTATTCAATGTGATCATGATTCCGTAAAATATGATTATTTTTTCTTCTGCATGTGTACTTTTCCAAGGTAAAAGCTAATGTGGGTTATGGACAGGAATATGTCATGGGAGCCCTGGCAAGGAAAACGGTCTTACTCGTCACCCACCAAGTTGATTTCCTTCCAGCATTCGACTCTATCTGGGTTAGGATTTGAATACTTTGCAGTTTCTGCATTATCTGTTGGTTCAGAATTTTTTTAGCTAATACTGCATAATTGGTGGTTTTGTCAACAGTTACTGTCCGAAGGGAAGATTGTGGAAGCAGCTAACTATGATCAGATGCTAGCTTCTAGTCAGCAATTTCAGAACCTTGTCAATGCTCATAAGGTCACTTCAGGTTCTGAGTTGCAATCTGAATACAGTTTTCAAAAACCTAAATCACCAAAAGAAGAGATCCAGAAAATTTATTCTGATCAACATCAAAGAGAATCATTGGGAGACCAGTTGATAAAGGAAGAAGAAAGAGAAACTGGATATACGGGTCTCAAGCCTTACATACAGTATCTGAATCATAGCAAGGGGTTCTTGTACCTCTCCCTTTCAGTTATCTTTCACTGTGTATTTATTATCGGGCAGTTTGTACAGAGTCTGTGGTTGGCCGCAAATTTACAGGACTCTAGCGTAAGCAGATTGGAGCTGATAATAGTATACTCATTGATAGGGTGTGGCATTTCAATATTCTTCGTCCTAAGATCTTATTTTGTAGTTATGTTAGGTACTAAGACATCGGAATCTATTTTTTCCAAGTTAATGACATCTCTTTTCCGAGCACCAATCTCCTTCTATGATTCAACACCATTGGGAAGGATACTCAGTCGGGTAAGAATCTTTTCAATATAGCTGTAATGCAAATACAGCTTAAAGGAATTTAAGAAACTTACATTTTTTTTTTTCTGTATAGGTATCTTCTGATATGAGTATTGTGGACCTTGAATTGGCATTCATATTCACTCTGACTATAGGGACCACCATGAACACATATTTTAGCTTTGGAGTATTGGCTTTCCTGACTTGGCCAATTGTGTTTGTCATCTTACCTACGGTTTATATAACCATAATCTTACAGGTAAAACAACAATGTTACCTACTTGGCCAACCAGTGCTTTCCTGACTTGGCCAACTAGTGCTTCTTGTTTGTCATCTTACCTGCTATTTGATAACGTGTTTTACCTTAACAAATAGAGATTCTACTTTGCTTCTGCAAAAGAGCTGGCGCGAATAGATGGCACAACCAAGTCTTCAGTTGCTAGCCATCTTGCTGAATCTGTTGCTGGAGCGGTCACCATTAGGGCTTTTGGTGAGGAAGACCGGTTCTTTGCAGAGAATTTGCAACTTATTGATGAAAACGCCAGTTCATTCTTCCACAAATTTTCAGCAAACGAGTGGTTGATCGAACGCCTGGAAATCTTGTGTTCAATTGTTCTGTCGTGCTCAGCACTTGGCATGACTTTTCTCTCCAATTATGCTTCTAAATCAGGTCACAAATCAATATTACTTGTCTTTATAACATTTGCTACATGCATAATATAACAAAGGTAAATCACTTAGTTGGCTGATGAGTAAATAGGTTGTCGATATTATGATGGCAGGATTTATTGGAATGGCCCTATCATATGGTCTTTCACTGAATGTATTCCTTGTTTTTTCGGTCCAAAGCGAGTGCACGATGTCAAATTCAATTGTGGCAGTAGAAAGGCTAGAGCAATACATGAATATACCTAGTGAAGCCCCCGAAATAATAGAAGGCAATAGACCTGCCCTGCACTGGCCGGGAGTCGGTAAAGTTGAGATCCGTGATTTGAAGGTAAAAATAGCAATTTTTAAATGCTTTTTTCAAGCTGAAATTCATGTGCAGAGATGTTCTAAAGAACTAAATGGCATCAAACAGGTTAGATATCGACCTAATTCTCCTCTGGTACTTCGGGGTATAAGTTGCATATTCGAAGGAGGGGGCAAAATCGGAATTGTGGGAAGAACTGGAAGTGGGAAGACTACTCTTATCAGTGCCTTGTTTCGCCTCGTGGAGCCTACTGAGGGAAGTATCATCATAGATGATATAAATATAAGTACTCTTGGGCTTCATGACCTGAGATCACACTTTGGGGTCATTCCACAAGATCCAACTCTCTTTAGTGGGTCTGTTAGATACAATCTTGACCCCTTAATGGAACATGATGATCAGGAAATATGGGAGGTGAGGTTTCTGCCACATAACTCTAGTTATGATATTAAACACAAATTTTCTGCTCACACCTGTTTTAAGTGGCTTTACATGCCCTGGAATTGTCAGACTAATGAAGAAGTTCAACTAAATAACAGAAATTACATGTTTTCCTGCTAAAAGGATTCTAGTGCCCCTTCAAGTATGAATGTAGCCACTACTAGGTCCTCTGTAGAAGGGCTTTTTCGGTGAACTAATCGCTTTTTTTTTTTTCTACTTCAAGTTTTAGCCAAGGCTACTTCCAAAAGAAGAAAAACCATAAGGATGTTGTGTTTGGTTCCACTTCCATACTATGAATGATACCAAGGATCTTTCTCACATACTAGCAAAAAATTAGTCACAGTGAGCAGTTCATTGGATTGGCATTTGCTTTGCCTATTTGATCCCATTTCTAAACGATGTATTGAAGGTTCTTGAAAAATGTCAACTTCGGGAGGCGGTTCAAGAGAAAGAAGAGGGTTTGTCCTCCTTGGGTAAGTATAAAAAATTTAGAGAATATTGACACAGAAATCTTTGGACTAAAAAGTTTGTACTAACAACTTGGGACCATGCAGTTGTGCAAGATGGATCAAATTGGAGCATGGGGCAGCGGCAGTTATTCTGTTTGGGACGCGCACTTCTCAGGAGAAGGAAGATACTAGTGCTTGATGAAGCCACTGCCTCAATCGACAATGCAACAGATTCTGTAATCCAGAAAACGATCAGAACAGAATTTGCAGATTGCACTGTGATCACAGTGGCTCATAGAATACCAACTGTTATGGACTGCACAATGGTGCTTTCTATTAGTGATGGTGAGTGAGTGTTCATATTCTGATTATGTGAACAACCTTTTGTTACCGAAAAGGGAGAACTCAAGTGAAGATTTTGTTCACATTTTCTCCTTCTTTGTTTGCATTTACAGGACAGGTAGTGGAGTACGATGAGCCGACGAAGCTCATGAGCAAAGATGACTCACTGTTTGGGAAACTTGTTAAGGAATACTGGTCTCATTCTGGAAATGTCAGTGGGCATTTGGAAGATTAGTAGCAAACTTGTTGATAGTTTTGTACTTAACGTACTTTGTAATAAATTAAAGAGTGGATAAGAAGATGAAGAGATGATGACAGAAACTAATCCATCTAGAACCGTCTCCACATTTTCCCTTATAATTTGCGAGAATAGAAACAATACTTAGCTAGGCGGAATAAAGGCTGTTGCATCTGACCCTCCTCACTCCACAGTCCACACAACTGTGGAGCCTTGGCACGATATGGGTACAAGACACGGACACGGACACGACAAGATACGGACACTTGGACACGTTATGGCTCTTAAAATGAGACAAGCATTTAGGGCACGTCAAACATACAATACATTAATGTTTCCGTAATAAATTATCATGTGAACGATTTTCGTAATCCCACGTGAAAAGTCAAATGAAAATTCTGTTCGTTTGAGTTCCGATCCGTCTTTGTTTGAATTTCCAGGACAAGTAGTGGGAGTGCGATAAGCCGATGAAGCTCATGAGTAAAGAATATTCACTATTTGGGCAGCTTGTAAAGGAATACCGGTCTCATCCTGGGAATGTCAGTGGGCATTTGGAAGATCAGCAGCAAGCTTACTCGTAGTAGTTTTTACTTGAATTATTTTGTATTTGGTACGTGATATTCTAAAATGTTGCTAATAATGGGGGATTTCGAACATAAATTCCGAAAATGGTTCGCTTTTAACCTTTATTTCTTGGAGTCAATGGTTGGACTAACATTTGAAAGATCGATGCACTTATGTGCATACATCACGTAGATGCGTCCGCGATTTATGGAGACGTATAGGGGACGTGTACATATTTTTAGGATCACATCGGGGACATATCATAGACAAACCAAAGAGTGAACAAGAAGATGAAGAGATGGAGGTAGAAATTGATCCATCTAGAACTGTTGACATTTTGGCCTTACCTAAGAGGAACCAGGCCGCATCCATCTGAGCCTCCTTAGTCCACTATTTGTCAAGTCTCTTGCATTAAGTGGCCAATCGGTAGCGAGCTCAAGAATACTGATTAGGACAAAGACACATGCGGGACATGTCATTCTCCTAAAATTAGGATGCGAAGACGTTTGGAACATGTCGAAAGTAGAATACGTTGTAATGCATCTTAGGAATTCATACAATAGTCAAAGAACACATTGTATAAATATTATGAAGACAGACATCAACTTGTCCTTTATCTAGTAGTGAATGCACTAAACATCACGAAGTGAAATAAAGGAAAAAGTTCACAACGCCAAAAGACTTTAAAAAAGCTCTAAAGTTTTTAGTGAAAACAAGCAAGACTAGCTAGTGGGAGGATTTCTGTGATTTTTTCCCTTTTCGCAAGACTATAATGGTTATTGTCTTCTGCACAATCTCTCTCTGTGATTTTTTCCCTTTTCGAAATGGTTTTTGTCTCCTGCACAATCTCTCTCTCTCTCTCTCTCTCTCTCTCTCTCTCTCTCTCTCTCTCTCTCTCTCTCTCTGTAGCAATGTGTGTACTGTGTAGGAGGACTGGTAGCTGATGGGTAATGACCAAAATAAATTGAGTACTGCATGAGGACACTTTTCAATGTGACTAAACCTACTCCCTTTGTCCCCTTTGTTTTAGAGTTTCATTCTATTTTGGACCGTCCCTCAAAAGCATCTCTATCATTGATTTATTTTAAGACTCAAACTCAAAATTTGGGTAACATCATCAAAAATTCATCTTTAATTATGACTCAAATCCTTTCCCATTTTCTTTCCCAAATCTGGGACAAACTAGACTCATACTAAATCCTTCCCCATTTTTAGGTAGATGTGTGTGAATATATATACGGAAATGGGAGTTTTCTCTCAATCTCTCTCTTGTGTGTGTCTGTTTGTTTCTTGTGTGTGTAGAAGGCGTGGATCAGGGTCGGTCTCGACCCAACAATTTGTACTAACATTATAAACGGTGATTATTCTGGTTCCTAATGATGCTTCCTAGACCATTAGGAAACTTCTTAATCTGAGAGACACTGTTCGGCCTTGGATTAAGTATATTGTAGGGGATGGTTTGTCTACCTATCTATGGGCTAACAATTGGCATACTTTGGGGCCTCTTTACCAGAATTTTGAGGAGTATGTGGGTTATAATATCAGTAGAGCTCAGAATGCCAAGGTAGCTTCTATCATTCAAAATGGAGTTTGGGTTTGGCCTAACCCAAGATGTGCTATAACCAGACAGATTGTTGATAGTACTGAACTTTCTCTAATGCCCAACCCTCTTGTTCCTCATTCTGTGAGATGGTTACTTCATAAATCTGGGGTGTATACGACTAAGTTAGCTTGGAATGCTCTACGTGCTAAATTTCCAGTGGTTCCTTGGTCTAAGTGTGTTTGGTTTCCAAGTCATGTTCCTCGTTGGTCTTTTATTGAGTGGCTTGCTATTCTGGGAAGGTTGTCTACTAAGGATAGGCTTAACAGTTGGGGATTACCAGTTGATGGGATGTGCCTGCTCTGTCAAGACGTGGAGGAGTCTCATAAACATCTGTTTTTTGAGTGCTCATATTCACAGACGGTTTGGCAGATGTTGCTTCACAAGAACAACATTCAACGCCCTTGTTTTGGTTTGGCTGGTGAACTGAACTGGATGTACACTCATAGATCTTCTAATTCCTGTTCACATCGTGTCTATAAACTCTCCATTGCTGCCTCAATTTATTGGATTTGGAGGGAACGCAATCGACGGCAATTTCAAGGGGTTAGTGTGCCTGCTCAAACTTTGGGGTCCCAAATTATCGAGGAAGTCTGAGGCCGCTTGTGCTCGTGGAAGAATGTTCAGCATAGCAATGCAAATCAGCTTCTTGTTACATCCTGGAGCCTTAGTTCTAGGATATTCGGTCCTATGTAATTGCTCTTTTCATGTTTTTTACTTCTCCTAGCTTGTTAGGTTTGCTCTGATTGTACTGAGGTTTTGACCTTTAATTGGTTTTGGTTGGTTTGCTTTATAAAAGTTTCAACTTACCCAAAAAAAAAAAAAAACATCGAGGGAAACTTCGTCTTTGGGATCACTTTTAAAAACAATTTTGTAACCTCTTGATGTGTTTAACGTGTCCCCAACATGTCATGAAGTATGCAAAATGTGTTCAACTATATCATATACAAAAAAAAGAAAAAGAAAATGTAGATAGTAGGTATGTCCGGCGCATGTAGTGTCAGATACGAATACTTGAGGCCAGAAGATGCGTATTTGCTTCTCAGTTAGCAAGCACCATGTTAACTTGATGTGTAACAGCAGAAATGTTTTAGGGTACGATTTGGAGCATTTGCTCAAGTTGGACTGAAAAAATGAACACCATAATCTCTCCTTCTCTCTCCTCCCAACTTTTCGGTCAAAAGTTTCTCCACAAGTCAGTGCTCCCAATCTTTCCTTCTCTCTCCTCCTCACTCCCTCTTTTTCGTGGCTAGTAAAGGGTCCTGCTACCAATAGCATTGGGAAAATACACCGACAGTCTCGTCGAACCATTTCCGATCACCAGAAGGTCAATCTATACGAAAAAATGGGATATTTGGATTGAGCAACTACTCATGTCAGATGCCGTTGATTTCCGTGTAAACTCACTTTGTTTTTTTGTTAAAATTTTTGGACGGCTCGGATCAGCCGTTCAGTGGCCTGAGACGGCTAGGTGCGGCCGTGGGTGCATTTTTCCTATGGTACCCGTCGGTACCAATATCATTTCTAATACAAAGTTACGAAAAATAAAAAATACTGAAATAAGTTTCAGATTTAAAGGTTTGCAAGAACGCAACCTAATTGAGGAATTATAAAGGTGTGAACTAAATTTACTAATTTATGTGCCCTCACTCATGCAAAATTTTCAAGCTGTCCATGCTACTGGTTACATGCTACAGGTGGACCTTGCACCATGTCAAACGGTACTCGCTCGCTCGTGGGATTCTGGTGCTCATTTTCTGAACTCATTTGCAGTTGAATTTTACAACTTTATCTGATTCATACGTTTATATATTTAAGAACTGGAATACGTTTGTATAATCTTACCTAATCCTATTTTTTTTATAGTTTTTTTTTAAATGTTGGATAGATCTAGTCAGAACTGGAATAATGCATTTTGTTTCACATTTTTTTCCTTTTCTGTGTATTTTTGTTTCACCTTTTCTTAATGCGTTTTTTTTTTCATTTTGAACACAGTCTGGATCTAGTCAGCAACTGTGGTTGTTTACCTTGGCATTTGTTTGTAATGACAGCCTAGATTGTTTGTTTTTTTTTGAATTTGGTTTCATGGTTTGTATTTTGTAATGGCAGGTGACTTTTTTTTTTAAAAAGTTTTGGAATCTTTGGATCTCCGATCCCCCGCGGGGATCCCAGTTCCCCGTTTGGGGCGGGGATGGAGGGAAAAAATAAACCGATTTATCCAGTCGGACCGCTTACATAAACCGATTTGGGAGATGTGAGTGACGGGTCCGATCAGTATTTGAAATGGCTGGACTAACAGTCACATGGGTCGGCAAGTCATTGCCCAAGCCCGCCCACAGGCCGGGCCAACCGGATTTTTTCTTCTTTTTTTTTTGAGCCGCGCAGGCCGGGCTACCTATCATAAATTGAAGCCCAAGCCCAGCCCACGTGCTACTCGATTGACGGGCCGGCAGGCCAATGGGCAGGCTGAAATTTCCTTGGGCTGAAACTAAATTAAGGGAAAATAGAAAGGATTTTGTGCTAATGGGCGGGTACCACGGGCGGGCTGCTGGGTGGGCTCACGGGCGGGCCGAGTAAAAATTCATAGGCCCAAGCCTGCCCATTACAAACTATGGGTCGGGCCAGCCCACCCGTTTTACGGGCTCGGGCAGGATAAAGGCCCGATGGGCTGGACGGGCTTTGGGCGGGTCATGGGCTTCGGGCTAAATGATGACCCTTTCGTTTGGGAGTGGTGGGACCCTGTCTCATGAGCAACTCACTGAGCGCCCTTGGGCTGGAACTGAGTGGGGTGAGTTTTCTCTGGGTTGTGAAAAGCCCATGCCTCAAATGCTGCCTACTTTACTATCCAAAGCATGAAAGACCCATTTGATTTCCTGCCAAAGGGGTTCGTGGATAGGACCAAAGGGTTGGGTCTGGTGGTTCCTTCGTGGGTTCCTCAGGTCTGAGTCCTGGCCCACGAGTCCACGAGAGGAATCTTGACCCACTACGGGTGGAACTCGGCGCTGGAGAGCATAGTTCACGGCGTGCCCTCAATTGCATGGCCGCTCCATGCGGAGCAAAAGATGAATGCGGTGTTGCTCACCGACGATCTCAAGGTTGCGTTTAGGGCCGTGCCGGAGGAGAATGGACTAGTGGGACGAGAAGCGATTGTGAAAAACGCGAAGGACCTTATTGAAGGAGATGAAGGAGAATTGCAATTGGATGAGAGATCTAAACGATGCTGCCGCGGAGGTTTTGAGCCAAGATGGGTCGTCTACCATGTCACTTTCCACGGTGGCTCGCGTATGGAGGGATCACCATAGAAGCATTGAAATGTGACTGTTACAATTATGTCACTTTTCTTCTTTTGTTAGTCACTTTATTCATGTAATAAAGCGTAGTGCCAAGAAATGAGGGCAATTGGGTCAAATTACTTGCACTTCGACCGATGTGAAATGACCTCTTTGCCACAGCGTGTCTTTTATATGTTTGACCGAGTGTTTACACTAAAAAATGACGCCCAACGAGAGGCTGCTGCTTGGTAGTTGATTCAATCCAAAAAAAGGATTAATGCATTCAGGCCTGACCAGTCTAGTGAGGAGTAGAGATAAGTGTTGGAAAAACAAAATACAACTAGCAAAATTCCAGTGAACAATTCCATTAATTACAGACTGCATGAACGATAAACAAAACAGTATGCAAATCGAGTCTTATGATACACGGTCTCCTTAAAACAGATTTGCTGTCTCACACGAGGATGTTGGAGGTTGTATCGGTGTCTGTCTCTCATATAAAAATGGCTAGAAGCCTAGAACCACGATCAGTAGAACACTACCGAAGAACGTTTTGGCGAATTTAGATAACAATTTTCTAAATATGTATTTAGAACATACATTTAGGAAATGTAATCCGAAATAAAATGATAGGTAGCCGTCTCCATATGATACACTTTTATACTTATGTACATTTTTCTTGTAAAGTTGTGAAGATGGAAAGATAGTAATATATGTAGTTCGGTATCTTTTAGTTGTTAATTAAAAGTTCGGCAAAGTACGGATTACTTCCATGTGGTACGGCCGTTTTGCAGATGACCTCCCTGTGTTTTACTAATGAGCAATTAACTTTCCTGTGTTTTTTTGGAGTAAGAGTAAAGTGATACTGTTACACATTCCATCCAAATTAACGGTGCGTGCACCTCAAACTCTCCAATTGCATTTATGAAATGAAAACTGTACTTCCCTCCAAAACTATTACTCCTAATAAGACAATGGAACCTTTGGATTCTTCCCCCAAATCATAGAAGCCACAAAACAAATTACTGTAACTTTTTTTTTTAACCGATGAACAACCTGCAGCCGAGTCACTATTGAACTCAATTGCGCAATTTAAATCTTGGGGAGATTAGCATAGTAATCTACCGCCATGACTTCCACTTAAATCATGGTTTTTCTCTATGGAGAATCGAACCCTGCTATATTACAAGTACATATTCGCTCTTATCATGATGACAACCCGTGGGTGCGTACAAATTACGTAACTTGAAAAGGAAAAGCAAACCCAGCGGGGGTTTATTCTTCCCCCAGACTGGTTCTCTCTCTCCCCTCTGGGTAATCTCTCTTCCTCTCTAATCTCTTCCCCCAAGTTTGCATGCTTCATAAGCTTTTGATACGTGATTTTTTTTTTGGAAACAGAATACGAATTATTTCATCCTATAAATTCTGCTTTTCTAGATTATCATCGACTTTAAAAGCTCCATTCAGTTGTCAAGATATTTAGTGATGGAAAACAATTCCAGGAAAATTACAGTGAAGTGAAGTAAACGGAAAATGGAAAGTATTATCCTTTATGCATCCATTTGACATAAGAAATTCAAGAAAAAGTTGAAAAAAATACAGTAGCTTAATTATGTGGAAACTAGTGTAGAAATATGATTCTTGCAATGAAGGAAAGTTAAACATTTACCGTACTATGCTTTCCTAGCCTTTCCCTGTGCATATATTCCCGGAGTCGACCCTGCATGTTCGGCATCGATTTACGCTCGTTGGAGATCGAATCGCTCAAAAGAAAAATCAAAGCTTGAACATATTTTTAAAGCTCGTAAGCTTGAACAAATTTTTTTATCGACTCGTTCCGTTTGTTTATCATGCTTACACCTCATGCTGAACTTCCACTGGTCCTTCAAAATGTGCTGACAAATGTAATGCTTTGTTTATGTAGAGTGAGATTCAGGTACATTTAATTTATTGTTACGTAGTAGTTAGCATATCCTTTTCTCTACACGTTTTGACCCCAGGATAATTTTTTTTTTTTTGGTAAGTAACCCCAGGATAGTTATTTAGACTTTGTTCTAGATCAGTCGAAAGTGTTTGTTTGTTTCTCTATTCTATTTTATAGAGAGTAAGTGAAACCTCTCCGGTAGCTGCCCGGAAACATTTGCTGGAGTTGTCACACAAGTGTAGCTCTCACACACAAAAATCTTACTCATGATAAGATAGTTGCTCACTGATTCCGGAAGCCGGATATTTGCGACTTCCCAGTACTGGAAACGTATTGAGGTTTGCTATCTTATCTCAGTAGCCATCCAAGTACGTACTCTTGTAATCGTATACCCTTTGTTGTTTTGTAGACTTTCATCAAATACTTACCCGACAACAAAATTTTTGAGTTTGAAAGTATGAACAAGAAACCGGTGGAACATGTTTGTTATGACTTTTCTCTAGACTGAAAGTGGATGATCAGCTGATCAAGACTATGTGTTTGTGCGTGCGTGTGTGTGTTTGAGCTAGATCTCTTAACATTTAAAGCAATATGGGTTAACCTTATCAATCTTCTTGAGTTAGACCATCTTCTACCAATAAGCTGACCATATCAAAGTTGTAACAAACATTTGTTGTTTTTGACCTGCAGCTTTTTGGAGGCAACGGAACACAGAATGGATGAGGGTCCATGGACCATTTTCTGTGGGATTTCAGTATATTTGTATGAATTTGGAAACAACTACAAATCTGGTGTTTCACCCATTATCGATCCATCTTCCCGCACCAACCATGCTTTGGTAATATCTATTGACATTCTAGTCATGTTCATCTGCTTACTTACGATCGTGTATAAACCATCCTCAAGGAAGACCGTGGCCTTACCGGACTCTAAACAGTACTTCATATTGCGAGTTTCTTCAGCCATTCTCAATGTTGGCTTGGGTTTGGTTTATTTTGGATTAGGTATTTGGATAGTTGTTGAGAAATTGATATCAGAGGATAACGTAATACCTCTGCATGAGTGTCTAACAGTGTTATTCCAGGGGTTCACATGGTTATTTCTGGGTATAATTGTGAGTATCCGAAGGCAACAATATCCACATATCATGACCATAAGGGTTTGCTCTGTACTTGCCTTGTTGTTTTCAGGATTTCTATGCATTGCATCGATTTGGGTATCTACTGTGGACAAAGTAGTGTCAGTTAAGTGTGTGCTAGATATGTTATCTTTTCCTGGAGCTATTCTATTGCTCTTCTGTGCATTTGGGGCACAAAAGTATGCAGAAAGCAATATTGGTGCACTCTACAAACCTCTAAAAGGTGAATCAGCTGATAGTGGGAATGAAACCATAACTCCTTTCGCCAAGGCCGGATTTTTAAGCAGAATGTCGTTTTGGTGGTTGAACCCATTACTTAAAAAGGGTAAGGAGAAAGTTTTTGAGGACAAAGACATTCCAAAGTTGAGGCACAAGGATCGAGCGGAGACGTGTTACTTCACATTTATGGAGAAGCTAGGCAAACAGAATGAAAAAGGAACACAAAATACTTCCGTTTTGAAAACATTATTTCTCTGGCAGTGGAAAGCTATTTTAGTTTCTGGTTTCTTCGCGTTGATCAAGGTGCTCACACTGGCTACTGGCCCATTGTTTCTGAAAGCTTTCATTTTGGTTGCAGAAGGAAAAGAAACATTTAAATATGAGGGATGGGTGCTCACTGCTGGCCTGTTCCTTGGGAAATGCTTCGAATCACTGTCAGAGAGACAATGGAACTTCAGAACCAGACTAATTGGGCTTCAAATAAGGTCCTTGCTAACTGCAGCAATTTATCAGAAGCAACTAAAACTCTCAAATGCTGCTAAGACAAGCCATTCTCCTGGTCAGATAACAAATTATGTCACGGTGGATGCGTATAGGATAGGCGAATTCCCGTATTGGTTTCATCAGATATGGGTAATAGGCCTTCAGATCTTCCTTTCATTTTTAGTCATATACTATGCTATGGGAATGGCAGCTATTGCAGCAGTGGTAGTGATTGTTTTGACCGTGTTTGGAAACTATCCAGTGGCCAAATTACAACATAAGTATTTGTCAAAGCTTATGGTGGCACAAGACAGGAGGCTCAAGGCTATGGCAGAAGCAGTGACGAACATGAAAGTTTTAAAACTATATGCTTGGGAGACTCATTTCAAGAATGTGGTAGAAAAGATAAGGAGCGAAGAATCAAACTACATATCAGCAATTTTGTCGCAAAGAGGGTACTATATGGTTCTATTTTGGGTATCCCCAATCATAGTATCAGCTGCTACCTTTTCAGCTTGCTACTTACTTAGGATTCCTCTTAATGCCACTAATGTATTCACATTTCTTGCAACTTTCCGCATTCTTTCGGAGCCCATAAGGTTGATCCCTGATGTTGGGGCAGTGTTTATTGAAGCAAATGTTTCTTTCTCTCGAGTTATGAAGTTTCTCGATGCACCTGAGTTGGAGAGTAGAAATATAAAGAAAACGTGTGTTGCGATGGGACTCAACCAGTCTATATTCATCAGTACCACTAGAATCTCATGGGATTCTAGTTCTTTAAAGCCAACTCTAGATGATCTAAATTTGGTGGTTCAATGTGGTGAGAAGATTGCTATTTGTGGAGAGGTTGGCTCGGGCAAATCCACCCTTATAGCCGCAATTCTTGGGGAGGTTCCGGATATCCATGGCAGAGTGAGTCTTAAAGTCACTTATTTTCTTTTATGGCATGAAATTTAGAAAATTAACTATGGACCGGCTGTCGTATACATTAGTATGCACATATTTTAGATAGGCTATAAAGAACAATGAAGGACTTAAAACTTTTTGCACATAAATGTTTTCCACGTAGTAAGTTTTGTAATAATTTTATCACTACTAAGAAGCCTATAAGTTCCAGACAGTTAAGTTATCAACCTGTATACTTTCTGCTTCATTTTCCAGGTAGAAGTATACGGAAAGATCGCCTATGTTTCTCAGACAGCATGGATCCAGACAGGGACTATACAGGAAAATATCCTCTTTGGGTCCACCATGGATCAACACAGATACCAAGAAGTACTGGAGAAGTGTTCCCTAAATAAGGATCTTGAGATGCTTCCGTTTGGCGATTGCACCATAATTGGTGAACGAGGTGTTAATCTCAGTGGTGGGCAGAAGCAGCGGGTTCAACTTGCACGTGCATTATATCAAGATGCAGATATATATCTCTTGGATGATCCATTCAGTGCTGTTGATGCACATACTGCAACCAATTTATTCAATGTGATCACAAATTTTTGAAATGCGATATTTTTTTTGTTGTACTTTCATACTTTTCCAGGGCAAAAACTAACATGGATTATGGCCAGGAATATGTCATGGGAGCTCTGGCAAGAAAAACAGTCTTACTCGTCACCCACCAAGTTGATTTTCTTCCAGCATTCGATTCTATCTTGGTTAGAATTTAAATACTTTGCACTTTTTGCTTATATCATTCTTTAACATTGATGTACATGTGGGTTCATTTATCTTTTAGCTTATACTGGATAAACGATACATTCTGTCCTTTGGTTTTGTCAACAGTTAATGGCCGAAGGGAAGATTGTGGAAGCAGCTACCTATGATCATTTGCTAGCTTCAAGTCAGCAATTTCAGAACCTTGTCAATGCTCATAAAGTCACTTCTGGTTCTGAGTTGCAATCTCAGTATGGTTTTCAAAAACCGAAAACACCAAAAGAGGAGATCCAGAAAATTTATACTGAGCAACATCTGAGAGAATCAATGGGAGATCAGTTGATTAAGGAAGAAGAAAGAGAAACAGGAGATAAGGGTCTCAAGCCTTATAAACAGTATCTGAATCAAAGCAAGGGATTCTTGTACCTCTTTCTTTCGATTATCTCTCACTTTATCTTTATAGTTGGGCAGTTTGTACAGAGTCTATGGTTGGCTGCAGATTTACAGGACCCTAGTGTAAGCAGATTGGAGCTGATATTTGTATACTCATTGATAGGGTGTGGCATTTCAGTATTCTTCATCCTAAGAGCTTATTTTGTAGTTATTTTAGGTACTAAGACATCGAAATCTATTTTTTCCAAGTTACTGACCTCTCTCTTCCGAGCACCAATCTCATTCTATGATTCCACACCATTGGGAAGGATACTTAGTCGGGTAACAATCTTGACAATATATAACTGGAATGCAAATTGTGCTTCAAGGAATTTAAGAGGCTTACAAGAAACTTTTTTTTTTAGGTATCTTCTGATATGAGTATTGTGGACCTTGTGTTGGCGTTCACATTCACTTGGAGTACAGGGACCACCATGAACACCTATTGTATCTTTGGAGTCTTGGCTTTCCTTACATGGCCAATCTTGTTTGTCATCTTACCAATGGTTTATATAACCATAATCTTACAGGTGATACGACAATGCAAGTGCTTCTATGTTTTTTTTCACATTCTAAACCACCATACCAGTGGATAACGTGTTTTATCTCAACAAATAGAGATTGTACTTTGCTTCGGCAAAAGAGCTGATGCGCATAGATGGCACTACCAAGTCTTCAGTTGCTAGCCATCTTGCTGAATCCGTTGCTGGAGCGGTGACCATCAGGGCTTTTGGCGAGGAAGACCGGTTCTTTTCAAAGAATTTGCAACGTATTGATGCAAACGCTAGTGCATTCTTCCATAATTTTTCAGCAAATGAGTGGTTGATCCAACGCCTGGAAATCTTGTGCGCAATTATTCTGTCGTGCTCGGCGCTTGGCATGACTTTGATCTCCAATGATGCTTCTGAATCAGGTCACAAATCAATATTTCTCGTGTTCATAACTTTTGCTGCATGCATAATATAGTAACAAAGAATGCTTTAATGTAACAAAAGAGTGCTTTAAATTCACATAAGCCGTGTCAGATTATGTTATCACAATAGACTGATAAATCACTTAGTTTTCTGATGGGCAAATTGGTTGTCATGTTCTGATGGCAGGATTTATTGGAATGGCTCTATCATATGGTCTTTCACTGAACATATTCGTCGTTGCTTCTGTCCAAACCCAGTGCACGATGTCAAATTCAATTATTGCCATAGAAAGGCTAGAACAATACATGCATATCCCTAGTGAAGCCCCCGAAATAATAGAAAGCAATCGACCCACCCTGAACTGGCCGGAATTTGGTAAAGTTGAGATCCGTGATTTGAAGGTGAAACTAGCATTACAGTAGTTCTTTTTGTAAAGCTAAATTTTGTCTACAATAATGTGCTAAAGGAAAAAAATTGGTATCAAGCAGGTTAGATATCGACCTAATTCTCCTCTGGTACTTCGGGGGATAAGTTGCGTATTTGAAGGAGGGGACAAAATCGGAATTGTGGGAAGAACTGGAAGTGGGAAAACAACTCTTATCAGTTCCTTGTTTCGCCTTGTAGAGCCTACTGAGGGAAGTATAATTATAGATGACATAAATATAAGTACTCTTGGGCTTCATGACCTGAGATCACACTTTGGGGTCATTCCACAAGATCCAACTCTCTTTAGTGGATCTGTTAGATACAATCTAGACCCCTTAATGGAGCATACTGATAAGGAAATATGGGAGGTAAGCTTTCTGGCACATATTTACTCTAATTATGGTATCTAACACAACTTTTCTTCTCTTCTACCGTGAAGATGCAAAACACCTATTTTAAGTGGCTTTACATGCCAATGAATTGTCAGAAATATCAGAAAATTACATGTTTTCCCTCGAAAAAGACTCTAGTGCCTCTACAAATATAATTGTAGCTGGCTAGCTGCTGGAATATTAGCTCTATAGAAGGGTTTTGGTGAACAAATGGCTTCTGTTTTTCTAGTTCATAGTTTTAGCCCAACGAAATTTCCATAGAAGAAAAACCTTAATAGTGTTGCTCGTTTCTACTTCCATTCTGTCAGCGATTGCATAATAAGTAAGCAGTTTATTAGAATGGTTTTTGCTTTTGCTAATCGACACAATTTATGAACCATGTACGGAAGGTTATTGAAAAATGCCAGCTTCGGGAGGCAGTTCAAGTGAAAGAGAAGGGTTTATCCTCCTTGGGTAAGTAGCAGTTACTTAGAGAATATGGACACAAACAATCTTTGGACTACTAAGTTTGTACTAACTCGTGCAACTCAGTCGTGCAAGATGGATCGAATTGGAGCATGGGACAGAGGCAATTATTCTGTTTGGGACGCGCACTTCTCAAGAGAAGGAAGATACTAGTGCTTGATGAAGCCACTGCCTCAATTGACAACGCAACTGATTCTTTAATCCAAAAAACAATCAGAACAGAATTTGCAGATTGCACTGTGATCACAGTGGCTCATAGAATACCAACTGTGATGGACTGCACTATGGTTCTTTCCATTAGTGACGGTGAGTGACTCTTCGTATTCTAATCACGTGAATGTTTTTTCGTTGTCCAAAAGGGAGAAATCAAATGAAGATTATGGTTGTTTTTTTCTCCCTTCTTTGTTCGAATTTGTAGGTCAGGTAGTGGAGTACGATAAGCCGACGAAGCTGATGAGTAAAGAAGACTCGCTATTTGGGCAGCTTGTTAAGGAATACTGGTCTCATTCTGGAAATTAGTAGCAAGCCAACTGGTAGTAATTTTTGGGCAAACTTCACTTCCACCCCATGTGGTTTGGCCTTGGTGCGAATACTCCCCTTGACGATTAATTTGTTGCACATAATCACCTTGTACTTTGTGGAAGATTGCATCCGGTTCCAATTCCGTTCATGTTAACGTCCATTGTGTTTAACGCACATTATATGCATATAAACCATTGGGATATCTTGATTTAGGATGTTTAACGTAGTCCTTGCGCCTATGCAAGTACAATACATGGAACCGTTTCCACATTTTGGCCTTGCCGTTTCTAAAACATTGAAGCAATATTTCAGACTTTTCAGTAAGCAGAGTAAGGCCGCATGATTCTGACCTTCCTTAGTCCACTTGTAGAGCCTGTTGCATTAAGCTGCCAGCCTGCCAATTAGCACCAACTACCAAGTTAAGAAGTACGGATATGGACATAGACATGCCATATTTTTTTTTCCTGAAATTAGGGCACAGAGTCAGACACATGAGGGACACGTCTAAAGCACAATACATAAATATTTTGGATTGATCTTAAGAATTCGTATAAAATTAAGCCGAATACATTATTTCTGTTAAATTAAGAGAACTGAACACAAATTGTACTATTAACACTGTGAAGATAAAAATCCACAGTCATTGTGTAATAACTCCTGAAGTAAAGATCGTGGGAAATGTCTTGGCTCACTTTCAAAAGCTGCTCTTTCCCCTCTTGATGTGATCACGACGTGTCCATAACGCACTTTAAGGTGTCCACAATATGTATAACTAAACAAAATATAAGGCAAAAAACGAAAAAAAAAAAAATTCTAGTGTGTCCAACATGTGTCCAGATCGAGAGTATTGTGTTGTGTAGAAACGGACATGGATACCTAAGGTTGATAAACATGTTCGTACTTAGGTAGCTCAACTTGATGTGTATCAGAAGAAAACGAATACTAAATTTTATTGGGTTATTTACAAGGACACCCCCCTAACTATCACGTTTTGTTAACATGACCTCCCCATCTTCAAAACTCGGCAAACTGGCCCCCTCAACTATCAAAATTCGTCAACTACACCCCCTTCCCATAAATCCGTTTAAAAATTGGACGGAAACTGACAAAAGGGCTAAATTACCCTTTTCTTTCCGTCTAAAGAAAGAAGTAGGGTTTGGGTTTGGAAACATCAGACCGCACGCCTCCTCCTCTCCTCTCCTCCTCCCCGCTCTCTCTCTTCTCTCTCTCTCCTCAAAACGCAAACCCCAAACCCAACAACAACAACCACCTAATCCTCATCTCCATCACTTACTGCATCACTCACGTTCGAAACCTTAAACCGAATCTCATCTTTCCATCTACTCGTTCGTTCGCTCGATTCCAAACCTAGTTCCAGACCGTACAAGTTGAAGCATTGGAAACCCTAATCTCCTCGTTGAAAATCGTCATAAGTTAAGTTGTAAGTTCCTTATCCATAACTTTAGGCTATAAAATCATCTACGTTTTGGGGGTGGGGGGGATTTGGAACTCTAAAATTTCGACTGGAATTTTTTAATGTTGTACCTTGAAATTAGTAGATTTACGCCTATAAAATACCTTAAAAATATGTGATTCACGGTTGTAAAATACTATACTGAAACTTCGATTGGAGGAACCCTAAAACGTTGATTGGAGTTTTTTTAACATTAAAAAAAGACATTTTTGGGGAATCTATTTTTTTAATCAGCAACTACAAATTACAATACTACACTGATTCTTTAATACACTGAAGTCTCTCATTTTTTTCCCACATTATTGGATTTGACGACATTAGGGGTATTAAAAAAAGTGGGAATTTTTAAGTTTTCAGTAAAATAGTCCTTTCCCGAAAATCCAAATTGAGTGGTCCCTCTTTGTATGGTTTTCATGTTTTTGTTTTTTTTTAGTTTCAGTTGACATTTGTTAAATTTTAATTCTTATAAGTGTTTGTATGCTTTCCATGCAGTTTTTTTATAAGTCTCAGTTGAAATCATTTGATTAATAAAGTGTTTGTATGGTATGCATGAGAAATTGCATCCAGTTATTTTATAAGGCTCACTGGACGGCTAATCTGAGCAGTTCAAAAATTCAAAAAAAAAAAAGAGTGGGTCCAAGCTAGAATCAACGGCATCCGATGTGTGTAGGTGCTCAATCCAAAAAAATAAGGTGTTTGGATCTAGCACCTACACACATCGAATGCAGTTGATTCTCGCGAGGGCCTACTTTTTTTTCTTTTTTTTTAAAATTTTTAAACGGCTCGGATTAACCATCTGGTGGCCGAAATGAGCTCCGCGAAGCCGTTGGTAACTCCCGTTAGTGTGCCTCGTCAATTTCTTTAGCATTAACGGTTTTAAAGCCCCAAAACGAATAAGCTTTAAGATATTCTGAGGAAAGTCTCGAGGCTAAACATAATCCAACCAAAATCAGAAAGGAATATCCACAGGACACAAAATGATTGAAGGTTGATTTGATGGGGTTTCCCATCTACCAGTCTACCAGTACCAGTCAAGCTGCTATCCCACCAAATCTTGGTTTATGGTTTTGTCTTTGTTGATATTTATTTTTTTTGATACTCCGTATTTTTGTGTGAAAACAGCAGTTTCCTATTTTGTCCTTTCTTGGGTTTGGGTGTTTGTATGTGCGTAAAGAGAGAGAGAGCAAGAGTAATGGAGCAGCAGGTAAATGGCAAAAGGGCAAGGTCAAAATAGTAGTTTCATAGCATCCATGGACAAATCTAATGGATGGTCCATATTAGCGAACCTCAAATTAAAGTAGGTCCAGAATTTATTTATTTATTTTGGGAGCAATTCAACTAATCCAGGGAACCAATTTCACTGTTTACTTGTGGTGTCCAATTAAAGTTGGAGAAAAGTTTCTTATAGACTGTCCCCAAAAGAATTGACAATACATACTAGTTGAGATGTTTAGACTGTCCCCAAAAGAATTGACAATACATACTAGTTGAGATGTTTCGAACATCGGACTTTAAAATGAAGCCAATTCCAAAATCCAAAGACCCACAAGAGGTTGACCTAGGGGTGAAGACTTGAGATTTCAGGATTTGCTCCTCTTCTAAGTTTTCATATTCGAAATCTTCATCTTGGGTGCTTTCAATTTTTTTGGAATCAATCCATATAAAATTTTACTTTGGCTTTAACCGGAATCTCCGCAAGTGAAAAGTCTTAGATCCGAAGCCTTCCACCACCACTTGGGCCCTTGGTTATCATGCATACAGGATAAAGAAGGTTTGACAGCTTGCACATGCATCAGGCCTGTTATCCGCTCTCAACAATGCCAGCTGCATTTTAGTGGAGTAGAAAAATACCAAAAAATTCAAAAATATGTTGACCGATATATATTTTTTTTCCTGAAAAACAAGAAAGTTAGCATTAGTGTGGCCCACACCACATTATGCCAAAGTCATATAGACCATTACTTTTTTGGGTACGTTTTCGCTCTTGTTTTGCACAAGAACAAAACAGGGAGAACCAGCAAAAGGGGTTGTTTTTGATGTTGAAACGATTCCTTTGTGGGGTCCGTTTGATTAGCCATAGAGAATGTAAAAAAGAGAAAAAAAATATATACATTTTTTTTGTGTTTACTTAGCAAAAACATTTTAGAAAATGATAGAAAATAAATTTTTTCGTACAATCCTCTAAAGCTTGAGAGTCTGCCTCATTTTTTCTTACGAAATGGGCAGGAAAATGTTATTTTATTGAGAAAATTAACAATAATTTCTCTAACTTCCCTCTTTACCTCTTCCCTCCACCTTTTCTTTTTTTATTTTGGGCAACTTTCATCCTTTTCAAATAATAATATTTTATTTTTCTCTCTTATTTTCTTACAAAACCTTCATTCTAATAGAAAAAGATGTGAGAAAAAATCAATATTTTCTTTTTCTTTTCTTTTCTTTCACTTTCTATCGTTTTTCATTTTTCATTATATTTTTCTCGCTAATCAAACATACCCTTAAGTTCTTACCGATTAATCTCCAAAACACAACAAAATCACCAAACTGTGTATCCCTCTTTTTTTTTTTTGTCAAACGGAAATATACTAAACTGTGTATCCGAAACTGCGAAATTGACTGGTAAAAAAAAGTTGGGGAAATTGAAAAAATCCGAATCTTGGAAATATGCTTCTCGAAACGCAGTATCTATGCCAAATCAAGGTCTTTGTTTGCTCTTTTCGAGAAGATGAACGAAATAAAGAAAACATATACAACCTCCAAAAAAATTCTAAAAAAGTGTCCAGAATGGTGCATCGATCGGCAGCACTTATATAGTCATCATAAATCATAATGCATTCAGCATATTGAAATTTTTAGGAAGACTCTTGTACGGAAATGGGTATTCGGCTGACAGAAAGAATGAAGTACTCCATCCGTCTCAATTTGTTTTTGTCTCATTGTCGAAATTAGTGTCTTTCAAAAATATACTTATATCTTACATTTTATAATATTTTTTATGATTTTAAAAAAAATTATAATAAAATTAATTAAGATCTACCAAATAAGATTCATATTATATATTAAAAATATTATGAAATGAAAATTATAGACAAATTTTTTAGAGGTTAAACGCTCTTTAAAAGTCAAAAAAAAAAAAACAAATCGGAACGGAGGAAGTAAATTCAAAGGCAGTGGAAAACAACTTCTTGGTAAAGGCGTAAAGTGTAATCAAAGTCTAATCAAAATGTCTAGAATGATGTTTCCTGGTAAATTGTACCCATGTGGGACAAGGTCATTTATGACAAACCAACTCAATCTATACAGCAATCTACCATTTAAATAGCATATCCAATCTGCGTGGAAAATATATTGTGTGGACACCGTCGCATGATGCTCCTAACATTATTTTCAATTCCATATTTTTGTGGGGTTAGGTACTAAGTGTATGGACCTATAGAAGTGTGTGGTCGAAACAGTGTTGGAACACCATATGGAGCCGGGTACTAATGTATGGACCCATAGAAATGTGTGGTCGAAAACGGCATTTGAACACCACCCGGTGGTGCCCAGGACAGCTGAACAAGCAATCATCTGCATGTGGTCAGAATTCTCCTGTTCAGCTGAATAAGTACTCATCTGCATGTGGTCGATCAGAATGCTCCTGTTTAACTAAAGAAGGTGCATAGTGCATACACTAGATTTTTCTACTCTCAATCAGTGCCACAGGCTCAGAAGATCTAAGTGAAGGCCAGAGGTAATGGGGGGGGGGGGGGGGGGGGGAAATCTAGAGTAAAGATATGCCTGGCCATGCTTTCAATAGCAGATTCAATACTAAAATTTGTTCAAAGCTAATTCAGCCTTCAAACTGAGTTAATAAGTTTCTGTTGAATCTTTGGGTTTGTCAATATTGCTGCTTCTGATTTGTTTCTTTAACAACCTGTAGGAAAGTATTTCTACATAATTGGTGATGTAAAAACCTCTTGGATATATACTTTGTTATATGCAGCAACTGATGTATTATGTACTCTCTTCTCCATTTGATCCATAACGGAAAACTGATTGGTGTAAGTCGTGAATGTACCATATTGAAGAACAATATGTAATTAATCTTTGTGTCGTACTTTCTTTGTGGGTTTTGCTTGCTTGATATTCTTAGTGCGAGTGTGTGTGGTTTTGGGATTAGTCGAATTCACAGCAGGTACAATCAGTAAGAAGTCAAAAAGATTATTGCATTGCCACAAATTTATTATTATTATATATTTTTGAAGATTTTTTGCATGTAAAGTTCTAATGTTAGCATAAGAAGCTATTCATTCCACAACTACTGCATCTGCATGTATTCTAATGGCATATGCAGTGGTCCAACTATACTACTCCCTCCGTCCCGATTTGTTTGTCCATTTTCACTATTTGGGACCTCTTACAAAATTGTCTATATTTTTTATATAGAATATGAATCTTGTTTGATAGATCTCAATTAGATCTAAAATATGATGTTTTTGAAATTATGTAAAACATTATAGATTGTGAGATATAGACAATTGTTTAAAAGACACGTACGTCGAAATTGGACAAACAAACTGGGACGGAGGGAGTACTTAACTTATTTGGTTGACCAAAATCTGAACAGTCCCCAGGTTTGGCGGTCACTACACAGACTATAGCAATCTAAACAAAAGTACAACCATAATTAGTGATGTAATTAAAACTCCTGGATATAAATTTTGTTATATTCAGCAACCAATGTGTTATGTACTCCTTTCTCCACTCTGTAAAAAGTCAAAAAGATTATTGCATTGCCACAAATATTTTTTTTTATTAAATATTTTTGAAGATTTTTTGCATGTTAAGTTCTAATGTGATATAAATTTTGTTATATTCAGCAACCAATGTGTTATGTACTCCTTTCTCCAGTCAGTTCATAGTGGAAAACTGATGTAAGTCGTGAATGTACCAAGTTGATGAACAAGGCAGATCTTTGTGTCGTACTTTCTTTGTGGGTTTTGCTTGTTTGATTGTTTTTTGTGCGTTTTTGTGTGTGGTTTCAGGTCGATTTCACAACAGGCATTGATCAGTAAGAATATGTATGAAATATCATTACTTTGTAATATATATATAATTTAATATTTTTGAAGAGATTTTTTTTTTTTTTTTCTTTCTGCAACTTAAGTTCTGCATAGCATAATGAGCTAGAGAAAGTATTGATTTTTTCTTCAAAGTTTTCCCCTTCTACAGGCTACAAAGAGAAGACATTTTCCATAACATCAAAGCATAGAAGGGTTTACCAACTGATTGTTCAAACAAGGTTGGAAACAAGTGTAGTTCCTGAATTTTTGCCGTTTTCTATACATTTCTTGTGGCAACCATTTCATGATCACTGCTGTTGATATGCTGCTATGTTCATTCTCTTTTTCTTTGCCGTTCACAAATTCTCCTCAAGAAATATAACATCCTCCTTACGACACAGAGGCATTTCTCCATTCTCTGTTGCCTCTGCCACTTTCAATGGCAGTTTGGGTTTGGCTTGCTAGGGCTTTGGAGATTTGGACAATCTAACAGAACTTGAGTACAGAACAGACCATTTTGCCCCTCCACGGGCGGCTAGTAGTGTTTATCCAGGGGATAGTTGGTTTTTGCTAAGTTGACGCTTCAGCCTTGTGAACATAAAAACTCATTTCCTAGCAGTGAAAGTTTGCTTAGTTCTTGCATTTTTGCCAGCAGGATTTCAATGCCTTCTCTTTGTAAAACAAGCAATTGTGGAAAAGTTGTGTATATGAAAATGGTAGTATACTAGTATTAGATACGTTATCATTTCCCGGTGCAATTTTACTGATATTTTGCAAATTTTAGGGACAGAACTATGGGGAAAAATGACGGTGAAGCTTGTTACAATGGCTCATATACACCTCTGAAGGGTGAAGAATCTGATTTCAACGTTACAACCGATTCAAAGGGAAATGTCACTCCTTTTGCCAGAGCGGGTTTACTTAGTAGAATGTCATTTTTCTGGTTGAATTCATTAATGAAGAAGGGTAAGGAGAAAACTATTGAGGATGAAGATATTCCACATTTATGTCAAATGGATCAAGCGGAAATATGTTACTATCAGTTTATGGAACAACAAAGTAAACGGAAACAAAACGATCCTCACAAGTCCCCATCCATTTTCTTGACAATACTCTCCTGCCAAAAGAAAGCTATTTTAATTTCTGGGGTTTTCGCATTGATCAAGGTACTCACTCTATCCACGGGTCCACTGTTTCTTTACGCATTCATTAGGGTTGCTGAGGGGGCAGAAGTTTTCCAATATGAGAGCTATGCACTCACTTCTGGGCTTTTCCTTGCAAAATGCTTAGAATCACTATCGGATAGGCAATGGTGCTTCCAAACTAGACTTATTGGGCTCCAAGTGAGATCTTTACTATCTGCAGCAATTTATCAGAAGCAATTAAAACTCTCAAATGCTGCTAAGACCACTCATTCTCCGGGGGAGATAATGAATTATGTCACGGTGGATGCTTATAAAATAGGCGAATTTCCATTTTGGTTTCACCAGATTTGGACAACTGGTCTACAGATATGCATCGCCTTGATTATCATTTGCTATGCTGTGGGGATGGCAACTTTGGCAGCCCTTTTGGTTATATTGTTAACTGTGCTAGGGAATTATCCAGTGGCCAAATTACAACATAAGTATCTCACAAAGCTCATGGGGGCACAAGACGGGATGTTGAAGGCTATTTCAGAGGCACTTGCAAATATGAAAGTTCTGAAAATGTATGCTTGGGAAACAAATTTCAAGAATGTCATCAAAAGTCTAAGGACAGAAGAAACCAACTGTTTATCTGCAGTTCTGGCTCAAAAGGGCTACTATATAGTTCTTTTTTGGTCCTCTCCAATCATTGTATCGGCTGTTACCTTCTGGGCATGCTACTGGCTTGGGATTCCTCTGAGTACGAGTAATGTCTTTACGTTCCTGGCAACGTTGCGTATTGTCCAGGAACCGATTCGGTTAATTCCCGATGTTGCTGGAGTATTCATCGAAGCAAGTGTTTCATTTACTCGGATTGTAAAGTTTCTTGAGGCTCCTGAACTTGAGAGCAGGTATATCAAGAAAAGTAGTAATGACGGAGAAACTGAGCATGCTGTAGCTGTAAATTCCACTAGAATTTCATGGGATGGCGATTCTTTGAAGCCTACTCTGAGTAATGTAAACTTGCTAGTTAAAAGTGGGGAGAAGGTAGCTATATGTGGAGGAGTTGGCTCAGGTAAATCAACCCTTTTAGCTGCAATTCTCGGAGAGGTTCCATACACGAATGGCATAGTAAGTACTAGTTTCCCGTTTCACTTGCTAATTCTAAAATATGGGTTTTAATGAAATCTTGTTTTCACATAGAAATTTGCATTTTGGACAGATTGAAAATTGAAAATTTACATCATCCAATTCAGTGCATATGTTTTTCATTTTTTAGATTAGATTGTAAAGGTCTCCAGATTCGTATGCTCAGTGGTTATCACTTCTACTTCTTTTCCAGGTTCAAGTTAGTGGAAAGATTGCTTATGTATCCCAAACAGCATGGATTCAGACTGGAACTATTCAACAAAATATCCTCTTTGGATCTACCATGGATGAATATAGATACCAAGAAGTAGTTCAAAAGTGTTTTCTAGTAAAGGATCTTGAGATGCTTCCATTTGGCGACTGCACGGTCATAGGCGAAAGAGGTGTTAACCTCAGTGGTGGTCAGAAGCAGCGTGTCCAACTCGCACGAGCTCTATATCAAGATGCAGATATATATCTGTTGGATGATCCATTCAGCGCCGTTGATGCCCATACTGCAACTGGCTTATTTAATGTGATCACAAGTTTAAAACTCCCGTCTTTATAAAACTAATGGTGGAAATAAAATGTCCTTTCAATTAATAAATGATATGGATTATGACCAGGAATATGTCATGGGAGCTCTTTCAGGGAAAACAGTCTTACTAGTTACCCACCAAGTTGACTTCCTTCCGGCATTTGATTCTGTTTTGGTCAGTCTTTTTCCTATAACCTTCGCTGGTTTCAGTAATCTGTCCACATAATATTGTGACAACTATTGCATTTTCGTTTTAAGCAAAGGTTTGCAATAATTTCACTTTGTTTGTAGCTGATGTCTGAAGGGAGAATCCTCATGGCAGCTACCTACAATCAGTTGCTGGCTAGTAGTCAAGAGTTTCAAAGCCTTGTGAACGCACACAACGACGCTGCTTATTGTGAAAATAACGGTACAAGTGGTTCTCCACAAAGAACCAAAAGCTCCATAGAAGAGATCAAGAAAACTTGTACCAATGGTCGGTTAGGAGCAGTGCCCGTTGGGGACCAATTGATCAAGCAAGAAGAAAGGGAAACCGGAAACACAGGTCTCAAGCCTTATATACAGTATCTGAATCAGAGTAACGGCTTCTTGTACCTCTCACTGGCAGTCATATCCCATAGCCTGTATCTTGTTGGGCAGTTGGTACAGAATCTCTGGTTGGCTTCTGAATTGGATGATGCTAACACAAGTACATTAAAACTTCTAGCAACATACGTGGTGATTGGGTGTGGCATGACACTTACCTTGGTCCTTAGATCTTATGTTGTAGCTGTATTAGGTCTCAAGACATCGAAAGCTATTTTTTCTAAGCTGATGACATCTCTTTTCCGAGCACCAATGGCATTTTATGACTCAACGCCTCTTGGAAGGATCCTCAGTCGGGTAATTAGGACCTCTTTAAGTTCTAAGATGCAAAAAGTACTCAAAACTAAAACTTATTGAATTTTTCTCTATCCTTTTGTAGGTGTCTTCGGATCTGAGTATCGTGGACCTTGAATTGTCATTCAAATTGAGTCTCACGCTAGCATCAACCATGACCATATACTTTAGCTACATAATATTGGCTGTTCTTTCCTGGCCTATTTTGATTGTCATTATACCCATGGCTTATGTGACCATTCTCTTACAGGTAAATATGCACTTTTAAGAATATGAGTCTGTTTTCTATGACACTAATTTCTTGGCTATTTTTCATTAAGCAAATGAGTCTGTGCTGTATTGTTATAGAGCTACTACTTTGCTTCATCAAAAGAGTTGATGAGAATTGATGGCACAACAAAGTCTTCGGTGGCAAGCCAGATATCCGAATCTATAGCAGGAGCAATGACCATCAGGGCATTTGGAGAAGAAGATAGATTCTTTGCACAGTACTTACACCTTATTGACAACAATGCAAGTCCATTCTTCCATAGTTTTTCAGCAAACGAGTGGTTGATCCTGCGTCTGGAAATAATATGTGCAATTGTTCTCTCATCTTCGGCACTTGCCATGACTTTGATAAATCTTGGAGCTTCTGACTCTGGTTAGTGAATCAATATCAATGGACTCAGAGCAAAAAGTTATAAGGACATAGTCATTTTTTGAACATTTTCCCAACACTTTGGTAAATCGGTGTTCCAAATGGCAGGATATATTGGCATGGCCTTGTCATACGGTCTTTCATTGAATATTTATCTCGTTTCTTCGGTCCAAAGCCAGTGCATGCTAGCAAATTTGATCATTTCAGTGGAAAGGCTAGAACAATATATGAACATTCCAAGTGAAGCCCCGGAAATAATAGAAACCAACCGTCCTGCATTCAACTGGCCGTCTTTTGGAAAAGTGGAAATCCATGATTTGAAGGTAAAAATAGCATTTTAATCAACATTTCCTTCTATTTTCTTTAAATCTAATCAGGGATTTATCCAAAAACAAAAAAGTGCAGGTTCGATATAGGCCTAATGCTCCCATGGTTTTACGCGGTATTAGCTGCATATTTGAAGGAGGGCAGAAAATTGGAATTGTTGGAAGGACCGGAAGTGGAAAGACTACTCTGATCAGTGCCTTGTTTCGCCTCGTAGAGCCTACAGAGGGAATGATCATTATAGATGATATCGATATAAGTAGAATTGGGCTTCATGACCTAAGATCACACTTTGGGGTAATTCCACAAGATCCAACTCTTTTTAGTGGATCTGTTAGATATAATCTAGACCCCTTATCAGAACATTCTGATCATGAAATATGGAAGGTATGTCTCTAAAATGATTCTATGGATGTGACTATTCAAATATCATAATTCTTGGATATCGAAAATGCTTTAGCTTTACTAATATCATTCTAAACACCCTTTGAAGGTTCTTGAAAAGTGTCGGCTTCGAGACGTCGTTGAAAAGAAAGAAGGGGGCTTGGACTCTTTAGGTAGGAGTATGAAACAGAAAGGTTTGGGATTTCATATGATCTTGTTTGGCATCCATCACTTTTTCAAGCATTGATGTTTCCTTCATTTTAGAAGACACCAACAACATATCAAAAACCTGTTTTTGAAAATTCCGAAAACACCTTAAAGTACCTTGTCTGTCTTGAAGAAAATTTCACAACTTTTCTGAAAACAGCTCTCGAAACCGATAAGAATGGTAGGATTGTAACAGAAACTGTTTGTCAAACTAGTTTCCACATTTCATTGTTTTAAAGTACAGAAAACAGTTTTTGAAATCAATACCAAACTCTAAACCCTAAAAACACAGGAACTTTGTGTACAGAAATCCGGACACAGAACCGTCTGATGAATGTGGCCACAATGATCAGACTGTTCGGAACACATGTGTGCCCAAAACTATGCATGTAGCATTGCTCAAATCCACACTGCAGAATCAGTTGTAAAACAAGTTTTCCATAATATAACCCCAAACAAGTTTTTGTATCAACTTCCATTTTATCTGTTTCTCATAACAGAAAACAATTTAAAAAGTCAACGCCACACAAAGGAAACCCTAAACCTTAACCATTAAACCCCAAAATCTACACTGCAGTTGTACAAGATGGGTCAAATTGGAGCATGGGGCAGAGGCAGTTATTCTGTCTAGGGAGAGCTCTACTGAAGAGAAGGAAGATCTTAGTTCTTGATGAAGCCACTGCCTCAATTGACAATGCAACAGATTCTTTAATCCAGAAAACCATCAGAACAGAATTTGCTGACTGCACTGTCGTCACAGTGGCCCACAGAATACCAACTGTTATGGATTGCACAATGGTGCTTTCTGTTAGTGATGGTGAGTTCTGTTTTCTTTTTCTTCCTTTTATCATGGGAATTTTTGCTTTAAGCAGCCGTCTTATTAACCGGACATGAGTATCGGATGGGATTTTATATTCAAGAGGATCAAATACTTGGTGTTTGGTTAAAATTTTGATGGCTCTGATTAAACACTCCTCGAATATAGAATCCCCTAATTTGTGAGACATAAAGTATCTTTTTGGTAGTATTAGTCCAGTGAGATTACATGTTTTATGAGATTATATAACCTTACAGTCAAACAAACATGTCACATTTGTTAGGAAAGCTCAAAAAAAATAGAAGATGATTTTTCTTTTCTTTTTTTCTTTTTCTTTTTGTTTTTTGCAATTGATTTTGCAGGGAAACTAGTGGAGTATGACCAGCCAATGAAGCTCATGAATAAGGAGGGATCCCTGTTTGGACAACTTGTTAAGGAGTACTGGGCTTATTCCAATAATGCCAACTAAACGCCAGAGGTCACACTGCACATGCAATGCCTATGCAAGTGGAATTTTGGCGAAATATGCCCAATAGCTCGGGCTTATTTGAAAGAAGATTGCCAGTGAGGTTACTTTTGGTAGTTCCTAATGGATTACTACCTCTTCTTAGTAAATTCATAGTGGAAAAAAATAGTAGTCCTATTTTCTTTTTTTTCCTTTTTGAAGGGAGAAAATCACGGGCCTTACAAAGGCATCAACAGAGCATAAATTCAAGAATGCTACGTGCACAATGGTTGTAGGGAATTTTAAACTGGTACTGCATAAAATTAAGACATAAATCGAGTTCTAGGGAATTTTTCATCCCTATTGAGTCTGCATACAAGTGCTGCCCAAGGAAGTTATTCATACAATGAAAGACAACTAACCAATGTTGCTGTAAATTAAGACTAGCTAAAGCATCGGCAAAAAAGTTTGCTCTCCGGAAAACATGTTCCACTTCACTCTCAAGCATCCAGAGCATAGACCTGCAATCACAGATAATGTCGCCGAGTTCATGGTTCCCAAGTTTATCATCCTGGAGCAACTGGGTGGCCGCCAAACAATCGGTTTTCACAAAAAAATTATTCCCTGTAAATCTGTGCCCATAGCCTACTTGAGTCCTTCCCGGATTCCCCAGCACTCGGTCATAGTACTGGAAGAAACAAATTTGTAAGGTTTAGGTGGAAGCCTACAACCCACATTCCCTTGTCATCCCGAATGAGGCCAACCGCCTTACCTGTTCTCGCTTCAAGATGAAAGCCCTGTCTGTAATTATATATAGTGATCTTAAATTTACTCGTAAGTGGCAACATCCAACCTCAAAAGTAGAATTCACCCCTCTACTGTGTCCCAGATTGTCTAAGGAAGTATCCCGCTCTACTGCTTAACTGATGGCATTACTAACTCTGATATTGAAAAGGGGTATGGTTCTCTTGTGAGGAATAAAAAATGGATTCATCGCGATGGAGCCATATAGCCCAACACACCGGCAGGAAAAAGTGTGGCACAAGGGACTCCTAAATGGTGTTGATGGTTGCTCTCACGGTTACTCTTGGCCCGAATATGAACGTTTCAATGAAAGGAGGAAGAGCAAGTAGGCGGGGACAATAACATTCCCGGAGCGCATGACTCGCGGATTCATCTTCCAGACAGCCCGAGGGGCAAGTGCTATAGGAGGAGATACGACGGTTATGGAGAAACGCTTTGGTAGAAATTCTATCCGGGAGAGCTAACCAGAAGAAGTGGTGAACTCTAGTTGATGGGCATTAATCTTCCAAACCCCATTTCTAATTCTCAAATAATAAGGGATTAGTCCCTTTGACACTGCAATGAATTTCTTCTAGTCCGAAGGGATTAGTCGAGCATGATCAAAGTTCGGAGGCTTGATCGAAAGCAAAGCTCTTCGGGTCACTGAAAATTTGTCCGATTGTTAATTTCAGGCCTTGAGTATTGGAAATGTGCTTAAAATGACTTTAGACATCCGATTATAAAAATGCAAAAGGAGTTCAACGTCTTCTCAAACAAACAAGGAGAAATAAGTGATTTCAAGAGGCATAACAAAACCTCTCGAAATTCAATCACATTCAGCCCTATTTCTTAATAGAAAATGCTAACAACCACACATAAGGGCGGTGATTAATGTATTAGAAATGCATCGATGAAGCATGTATTGTGATACTAATAATGTTTTTGGCATTATGTATTTGTTACTTCCCTCTCCCCCCCCACAATAAATAGTTGGCAAAACTGCTTCTTCATTAGGATGTGCTTGGTTTTAAATTAACTCGTGTATGTTTAGTGATATTTTGTTAAATTTTCAAAAATAATCATTCATGTGGACGAGAAAAATCAAAAGAGCATAAAAAATGGACCAAAATTGGACAAAGTAGATATAAGATGAAAAAATTAATACAATAAAAATTGTCCTTTTCAAACTGTTTTTGTCTTTAGCAAATTTGTAGGAATTTCAATCATCATTTAATTTTTTTTTGGTCGAGACAAATAATAAATCTAGAAAAATTGAGGTGAATAGAACAAAAATTCAAAAAAGCAGCCAAATAAACAGTAGTAATACCGAAAAAATAGTCCAAACATCAAGGGCAGCGTTACCAGAGTTTGAGGGATTTAAGCAAATTTCAAAAAAAAAAAGTACTAAAATTTTATATCTTTAATGTGTGAATTATTTATTCCCATATTATAACGCTTTTGTGTGTAGCCAAAATAATGAAGTTCTACTTAATACTTTAATAAGTAGATATATATTTTAATGAAACAAAAGAAATCAAGTTCAATAAATTTATATTAAAAAGCAACTTTATTTAAAAAAACAAAAGAAAAAACTTTTTTCAAAAATTGATAAAGACCAAAAAATAAGCCAAATAAATCCTAAATTTGGAACTGTTTGGTTCTAGTTTAAACCATTGTAAAGGAAGTGCCAAAATTTGACCAAAAAAATACTTTCCGGTGCCAAATTATAAAAAATCACTATTTAGTATTGTATTCGTCCGTATAACCAGTTGTGATGGATGATGAATTAAGACTTGTTCGGCTAAGGTTTTTCTTTTTTTAAATGTTTTTTGTTTTGTTTTACGAGATAAATCATTCTTTCACAATATATTACTTTTAATTTAAAAAATAGAATATCTAATTTACGGAGGTGTTGTAAATAGTCTGTTTACAGTACCAATCAATCTCAGCCGTCTATTCGCGGAATCAATGGTTGAGATTCGTTTTCAATTATGACCGGTCACAATTAACTCTTCCCCGAAAAAGTTTTATTAACATTTTGACCGTCAAAAACATTTTTGAACGGTTACGATTGAGTGCTGCAAGTGTTTACAGCACCTCCATAAAAAAGATTTTCTCCTAAAAAATAAATATTTATTTCCTTTACCATGAAATACTCCATTTTGGAAAAAGTCGCTTTAACTGCAAACTACGTCGTTCTGGGTAGGGCTCCTTTGGAATAGTCTTTACCTCGAAATAATCGCCGTTGCCGATTAAATCTTTTGTCGTTGGTGGCTCCCTCGACGACTCCGTCGGCTCCCGCCCATCACCTCTTCAACTCCCACACTCCACCCTCCACTTCCTCTCTCTCTCTCTCTCTCTCTAAACCCACCACCATGGAACCCTCCCTCTCCCGCATCGGGCTGGCCGGCCTGGCAGTCATGGGCCAGAACCTAGCCCTAAACATCGCCGACAAGGGCTTCCCCATCTCCGTCTACAACCGCACCACCTCCAAGGTCGACGAAACCCTAGATCGGGCCCGCAACGAGGGAAACCTCCCTTTAAGCGGCCACTACACCCCCAAGGACTTCGTCCTGTCCCTCAAACGGCCCAGATCCGTCATCATCCTAGTCAAGGCCGGGTCCCCTGTCGACCAGACCATCGCCGCCTTGTCGGATTATATGGAGCCGGGTGATACTATTATCGATGGTGGGAATGAGTGGTACGAGAATACCGAGAGGCGGCTGCATGAGGTGTCTCAGAAAGGCATCCTTTACCTCGGTATTGAAAAAAACTTTCTTGCGTTTACGGTGGTTTTTTTTGTTGGGTTTGAAAAAGATTTCAATTTTGATGAGATTCTAGTATTCAATTTTTAATTTTTTGTTGGGTTTGCAAAAAAGAGATTCTTACGTTTACAGTTTTTTGTTGTTGTTGTTGGGTTTGAAAAATATTCAATTTTGATGAGATTCTAGTATTATTGAGTAACGGAAAGTCTACAAACACAACTCCAGACATGCGTCCATGTGCATCGGTATTAAAAAAAAATGTTTATTTTTACATGTAGCTTCTTGCCAACTTTTGTTGTTGTTGATAAAAGATTCAATTTTTTACTTGTTAGATGCCAGTAGTAAATTGAGTACAAATTCTCTTCAATAAGTCTAGCAACACAACTCCGGTCACGACTGTGTTGGGGCCGTGGCTCCAGATGCAGTTGTGTCCAGAATTGCATTTTAAAGTTGTGTTCACAGGATTTCTCAATTCTGTTAGTATAGAGAAGTTGAAGTGATCGTTAGTTTTCTAAACTGTGGAAATTACATGTATTGGAATAGCTTCTTACATGTTTTTTTTTTGGCTTCAGAAAAGGTTCAAGTTTGATGAGATACCAGTATAATTGAGTAAGATTCTCTTAGTATTGAAAATTTATTGATTGTTATTGCTAGTCCATGGAAACTAATTGTACTGATTGTTATTGCTAGTCCATGGAAACTAATTGTACTGGAGTAGTCTATGGAAAGGCAACCTTTACCTCGGTATTGAAAAAGTGTTTCTTAAATTGAGCTTCTTACAGCTTTTTTTGTTGGGTCTGAAAAAGATTCAGTTTTGATGAGATACTAGTACATTAGACTAAAATTCTGTTAGTATAGAAAATTTTAGTGATTGTATATTTTCCAATCTATGGAAATTGCATGTATTGGAATTTGGAGTAGCTTGAGATACTAGTAGATTGAGTAAAATTCTAGCAGTGGAGAGAACTTTTATGGGGGTGTTTGTTTCTAATCTACGGGAATTACATGTACTGGAGTAGCTTCTTACAGTCCTTTTTCATTTGGTTTTGAGTTTTAAGAAGATTCAATTTTGATAAGAATCATGAGATATTGCTATACCAGTATAATTGAGCAAGATTCTATGTTAGTATAGATGGTCGTTTTTAGTGATTGTTATTTGTAACCTAGTGTAATTACATGACTGGAGTAGCTTCTTACGGTTTTTCTTTTCTGGGTTTTGAGAAAGATTCTGATGAGATACTAGTAAACTAAGAAAAATTTCTATTAGTAGAGATTGTTTTTCTGAATGATTGTTATTTGTAAAAGGAAATTACAATTAACATGTTCTGGAGTAGCTTCTTACAGTCTTTTGTCTTGGTTGAAGAAGATTCATGAGATACTAGGATAATTTCGAGTAAAATTCTGTTAGTGTAGGACTGTAGGTAATTTTAGTGATTCTTATTGCTAATCTGCGGAAATTACTTCTACTGGAGTATTGTCCTGGCCTCTTGGGTTTGAAAAAGATTCAGTTTGAATTGAGATACTAGTATAATTGAGTAAAATCTATCAGTATAGCAAATTTTCTTGAATGTTCTGTGGAAATTACTGTTCTCAACTTCATTCATTCTTAAACAGGTATGGGTGTTTCCGGCGGTGAAGAGGGTGCCCGTAATGGTCCTTCTCTGATGCCAGGTGGATCCTACCAGGCCTACTTAAACATAGAGGAAATCGTGAAGAAAGTTGCAGCTCAAGTTGAGGATGGTCCCTGCGTGACCTATATTGGTGAAGGAGGGTCAGGTAATTTTGTAAAAATGGTGCATAATGGAATTGAATATGGTGATATGCAGCTGATTTCTGAGGCCTACGACGTGTTAAAAAATGTGGGAGGGTTGTCGAATGTTGAATTGGCTGAGATTTTCAGCGAGTGGAACAAAGGGGAGCTTGAGAGTTTCTTGATTGAAATCACGGCGGATATATTCAAAGTGAAGGATGAACATGGAGAGGGAGAATTAGTGGATAAGATTCTAGATAAGACGGGGATGAAAGGGACTGGGAAATGGACAGTCCAGCAGGCGGCGGAGCTGTCAGTGGCAGCTCCGACGATTGCCGCCTCATTGGACTGTAGGTACTTGAGTGGCTTGAAGGAGGAGAGAGAGGCTGCGGCAGAGGTGTTAGAGGCAGCAGGATTGAAGGAGGAGGTTGGGACTGTGAGGAGTGGGATTGATAAGAAGAGGCTGATTGATGATGTGAGGCAGGCATTGTATGCATCCAAGATTTGTAGTTATGCTCAGGGGATGAATTTATTGAGGGCGAAAAGTGTTGAGAAGGGATGGGATTTGAATTTCGGTGAATTGGCTAGGATTTGGAAAGGAGGGTGTATTATTAGGGCCGTATTCTTGGACCGGATTAAGAAGGCGTACCAAAGGAATCCGAATTTGGCTAGTTTGGTGGTGGACCCGGATTTTGCGAGGGAGATGGTGCAGAGGCAGGCGGCATGGAGGAGAGTCGTTGGGTTGGCCATTTCTGCTGGGATTAGTACTCCTGGGATGTGTGCTAGTCTTTCTTATTTTGATACATATAGGAGAGCAAGGCTCCCTGCGAACCTTGTTCAAGCTCAAAGGGACTTGTTTGGGGCGCATACCTATGAGAGGATTGACCGCCCGGGTGCATTTCATACGGAATGGACAAAGCTTGCTCGAAAGGGTGACACCCATGTAGCTGCTCTCAATTGAGCTTTACCATTTGTTTGTGCTCATTGGGTTTTGTTGGTGTTTCAATTCACATGGGTTGTATCTTTTGTTGCTGGGGATTTTACCTGCTTAGGCATTTCTATTGTTGTTTTAGCCTTGCAGTGGTTTTCCATTTTGCTGCTAATAAGTGATGCATGCCTACTGGCTTCATTGGAATTTCTTGCCAGTGCAGGTTAGAAGATAAACTAATGCTTATTTTTCTTTTAATATCACACAGCATTGCTTGTTAGTTGTTACAGATAGGTGTTTGCTTTTCCCCCCGGTATAGTTTGTCATCTTAGACTTCTTGGTATTCCGCTAATTTGTTGACTCTAATTAATTGAGAGTACAATGAAGCAATAGTTTCAGAAACATGGAATTTTGGTGCCTTGATTTCTCTTCTATTGGAGTAAGTGGAATGGAGTAAATGGGAGTCAGTCATAACTGCTGTCTCAAGAGAAAGATCTATTCGTAAACTGAAAAAAAGGCATGGTAGATATGCAGCATATGCTCATATACCGTTGTGGGATGAATCCAAAAATCCATGTTTTGCCATGGAACGATAGCTGGAATCTTGGTGTAGAAATTTAAAAATGTGGCTTCAAATACTGACGTTCTCAACTTTCTGTAACATTCCTGCATGTCTCTACTCTTTCGTTGCTCCAGCAGTCATTTTTTCACTCGTGTTTTTCTGGTGCTGATTATTGATTTCCATGGTTGCAATGGAAGGTTGACCATGTAGTTGGATTCTGGTAGACACGTTGGGTCCAGTTGTTAAAACCCTTACTCCTTGTTCTCACATCTTTCTTATGCCCCACATCTTTCTTATGCCCCATTGAGATGAATACATTTTTGCTGGGTGTCTGCTTTACGGCAAACTTACTGCTAGTGCAGTTTCATGCTCTTTGGATATGTTTGCTATATCTGACAATTGCTATGTGATTGACAACATCAATGTTGATGGATGTTCAATTGCTGTACTCAATCAGTGTCAAGAACTTTCAACCATACTTTTATAAGGACTCGTGGGAGAGTCCATATCAAACATCAGATGGTAATGGGTCTATGCTCGTAGGATCTGTTGGGTTTGGAATTTTTAGTTTGGAATTTGATGCAGAGATAAATGTCAGTAGACGATACGTACCTAACTATAACTTCTGTGATATGCATGAAAAATGCATTCGTATATTGGCAGCATGTCTTCTGAATACCTTCTTTTTTGTTCCTTCGGTTAGCTACAAAATAACAAATTAAAGTTTGTTGTTTCGTTTGCTGACTGTTAGGCAATCACTTTGATGATTTGGCAGGTTTTTTTTATTCTTGGCATGCCGCATGCTTGCTTTAAATATAATATGTTGCTTTGACACCAAATCGTGGTTGAAAGCAGTGGGTATGATACCGTTTTCGTTGTTGTTATACGTACACGTGTCAGGTGTAATTTCAGATACGGTATTGAATTTATGGTTGTAAGAGTGATATATTTGTATGTTTATTTAAATGTATGCTTAAAAAGGTTTGGAAAATTCAATGACAATATCTAGTTAACTATCCTAAAAAACTAGTGATCATGGTGGTTTCCTTATGTTAGACTTGTATTGTTTATGGTGAACTGATTGGCCTTGGGTATTGACATTGATATCTCTTGATATGACTTCTTGTGAAGGTATTTTCATCAGGTACGCAAATGGCTGCTTGAGAAAACTGCTGAGAAGGAAAAATTATTGCACGATCTTGGGTTACCAACCCATGACTCATAACACCCTTTTTCACCGCATATTTTTGTGGGCACCAATACTAACTACAAATGTGTATGGATTGCACAAAAATGTGTGGTGAAAAAGAATATTGGGGTGCCCCAAGACCCCTAAATAAGTACACTAGTAACCTTGTGTCAAACTTTGACACAGCCTCACAGGTCACACCCTCTGCTTATTTGAATAATTTATTGATTTATTCATAGCATCACTCGCTTCCCATTCGCACAGGTATGCCTTTACCAACGAACACAATATATGATAGTAGACGCCGAAAATGGATAATTACTGTTGGGTTTCGGAGGCCTAATTCAGTTTGGTTTGCCACTTCACGGACAATCACAGTAATTGGTGTAAAATCCTACAATGTGTTTTTCTATATGCAACAGCCAATGTTTTACTGTACTCTCTTATCCATTTGATACAAAGTGAAGATCTTCGCGTCGTGCTTTTTTGTGTCTGTGTTTGCACGATTATTCGTTGTGCGTTGTGCGATTGTGTGTATGGATTTGGGTCTCTGATCCACCACAACGAAAACCAAGTTGATCCCTTTACCAGTTTCCTTGTACAATCTTTGTGCCTACGAAGGGCATATGAAACAGTTTGGTTTATTTACACCGACCCTTTTTATGTGCCCCTTTTCAAATTAAAGATCTCGATCGATTTTTAAACACGTTAGTACTTTATTTTTTGATTCAAAAATTTTACGGTTTTTTTAGGTGACTTTAAAAGGGTAGTCGTAGGCTAAATTTTTCTATGATTTGATAAACAAGTCTCAAACGTGGGTTTGGCAGGTTAATTATTTAGTTTGACTTCGTATCTGATACCTCACCTAACTTTAGTTGAGCTTTGTCATCTTCTTGCATTTGGAACTCAATTTATTTAGCTTTCTCGAGCAGACACCAAACCTAATCCTACTGTGGTGCAGGTTCGAGTAGTGAGAACTGAGAAGCAACCACTCAACAAAAAAACGTGTGAAATAAGACCCAAACAGGATCTCTCCCCCACCCCCTGGTAGACTAGATGCTCCTGTCCGGTCCATTTGTGGATCCTTTTCGGCCCAAGTCGATCCTCTCCTCTCTATGAATTAGCAGGACCTACGCACCATGTGCAGTGTTTACAAAAGAGAATACACCATGTTAGGCCGTATTATGACATATTCAACTCTGAATTATGCATTCTAAAACATTTTAGAACACATTAACAATTAACTTAGCCGTAAAGAAGATAGATGAAATTTGCACCTTGTGTTTTTGAGAAAGAAATGAAGATCAGGAAAGAACGAAAATGTAGAGCTATCAAATACTTGCATTCTCAATGGCTGGGTGAGTTCTTGTAACAGCTGCAGTAGGCATTTTGCTGGTACCTATCCAAATGGTTTCAAGATCGACACTTTTCTCTGCTTCTCTCTCCATTTCATGGATTTTCTTTGCCGTTACAACCTTGACAAGTACCATCCCCACAAACCAAACCACCACCAGTCCGACAAATCCAAGCACAAACCCCTTCACCCACCAATCCCACACCCTCTGCTTCCTCTCCAATGGAACAACTATGGACAAAAAACCCTGATGTCTACTATAACACGAATTCCGTGTGCTCATTTCGCTGAGATGAACTGTCCTGTTTGCACCGAATCTAGCACATCTTTCTCTTCCATTACTTTCTTCTGGGAGTTCCAAACTGGGAAACTGAATCTCTATCGGCTTTACCTTGGGGTTGAGATCGAGCTTCGTGACATTATTGGAGCTTATATTTGAGGCATCAAAAGCCATGAAACCAACTACAGAAGACACCAGGGAGTAACCTTCCATCTTGTTGAAGTACGAAGACCAGTTGCCAAAATCTAGATACATAAGAGAGATTCTCCTCACATAAGGCACTGGAAGAGTCCTTCGAGGGATGTGAATGTAGCTGAAATTAGCACCTCTATTCCACAAGGTCTTGCTCCGAATTCGTACCACCACCATTTCGATGCCTTCCAGATTTTCTGGCAGATCGGCTTTGTATAGACCACCGGTGTGAGGTCGACGGTGAGGCAGAGCTCTGAGAGCAAGATCCTGAAGGAGAGCATCTAGAGATTCATTAGTAACAGGGTTATTAAAGCTGTTCACTACCGGAAACAAAAACAGAGAGAGAATCAACCAGAACCTCAACATCTTTTGATCTTTGATCATTGCATTGCAAAAGGTGGCACAACTTTTGACAGTAAGAGATGAGACAATGGAATAAGTCATGCTTGTTGTAATGGGTCCCATTAGGGGAACTAATTAGTAGAAAAACAGGCTCCTTCACAACCATGGGATCCCACCTTGGAGGAAGTACAATCATATCACAGTTAGTCCATGAAATGCGGGGATTAACATGTACTAGCGTGGTTGCATGTTTCCACAATTCGAGAGGCAATTAAGCAGCAAATGGTGGGGATGAAGCCATGTGAAGGAGATTGGTAACAACAAGAACAAGGGCATATTGTTACCAAAACAAGGGCATATCCAACATGTATATCGAGTTATTCAACATCCTTCCTACATGCAACCTCACCTTGCACGTGGAAATACCAAATGTTGATCAAGCTATTAGACATCCTTCCTCACGCCTTACATGTGGAGATGCAAACACTTGCACGCAAAGCAAAATAGGACACCAAAGAGATAAACATACTGCAAGGGGGGAAAATTGCAAAAAGAGGAATTTGAACCCAAGACCTCCCAGAACAAGAATAAATAGAGAGACTTTAACCCAAAACTTACCAGAATAAAAAAAAAAAACTATGATACCATGTTAAGTAACCAATTGTCCAAAAAAAATTAAGGTGTTAAGAAATGGTGTTAACAATTTATATCAAGTTTATTTCACACGACTTTCCCCAGTCATAGCAATTCAAAAAGTAACACCGCAGAAAAGGACCTTTAACAATTAACAACAAAGAACAAGAGAAAACTACAAAAGGAGAATTGCATATACATAATTGTGATATACAGAAATAGTGTTTCAGGAGCACTTGACTGAAATTGCTACAACCAATCCCCCTACAACAATACTTCCCTCCAAGTGAGAATATAACTGCAATTACCTAACCGATTATTAACATGTTTTTTAGAAACTAGGTCGTTAAAAAAGAGTCACTTCCTGATGGTGAGCTCAGCCCTGAGATGGAGAATCCCATTGATGAAATAAAGGCTGTCCTCTGCCATGAATGCAGTCCAAGGTACACCAAATAGGTTCCGATACCCAACTGCCTTCCCTCCTGTAAATGTGTAGTTCCCTTTATACCGACTCGCATACTCCTCACTGGGTTTCAACCTAGATGAAAAATCATAGTCAACCGCAAAACTCACTTTTCCCTTCTCCTGCATTCCCAAAAACAACCCGAAGCAATGGCAGTTTGTTTGTTGTTCCAAGTTACAGTGTGCAGAAAGGAAAAACCCTTGTCCCCCAAGATGGAAGGCTTGAGAGTAAACCCTGCCAGCCGGGAAAATATGCGCACACTCTTCACGCTTCAAATCCAGGTACACCACACACTGCTGACGTGGCAGTTCAAACTCCACAACCTTGACTGGACGATACTTGTAAGCGCGCTCTATAAACCGATGGCAAGAGGGGTTGAGATCCTCTGCAGCAAGGGTGCGCTTCCGATACGGTGCCTCCGCCTTGAAAAAGAGAGCGTCCAGAACAACCTTTGAAGCGAGTTCTTGGTTGAAGTCGTTGCACGTGAGGACTTTCTTCAGCTTTCGGCCAGTCATGTATGGGAAGCGGATGAGGCGACACAGGCGTGTGCCTAGGACATCTCGTCGGTACTCTAGCATTGGGTAATGGGCTCGGGCCCACTTCAGGACTAAATCATAGATAACATCCTCTGAAGCTACCTGGAGATCATCACTGGACAATACGGCCTCAATTCCAGGTAAAGGCAAGTTCAGCAACTCTTCTTGGAACCTGGAAAGAAATGCCAGAAAACAATGTCTTCAACTCAACAGACCAAATATAGCATTTTGAGTTCAGTGGACCCATATTGAGAAGAAGGCAATTTTTCAATCCGGGCCACTCTGAAATTGCCACATAAAAATGCATGTAGGGAGTTGTGGATTCTTATCCAATCTTCCTAAGAGAAAAAGATATGGCTGAAGTACACATTGAAATTTGCAACTGTCAAACCAGACTGGCAACTCCAATGCCCAGTGAAAGCATAAACAGATGGCATTTTTCTCAAACCTCGGTTTTCTAAGGCTGTATTTAGATCAAGTATATGGGTAAGGCCATAAGGGAAAGGAAAAGGACAAAAGAAACTAAAGGACCTAACAGCTCACAATCCTTAGATCTTCAACTTTTTCATTCCCTTTTCCTTTCCGGTAACCAAATGCTTGGTCCAAACACATTCTAGCAAAATCGAGGGAATTAACATGCATATCATGAAATAGGAAGTCGTTTCTACAAATTTTCCTACCCCCCCTCCCAACTTTGTGATATCCAGAAGGAAAACAAATATTTAATTTTCAAGTATGAGATCACAAAGAAACAGAGTAGAGTTATATAATAGAGAAACTCACTTAGTAATGTCCTTGTACCGTGCAACAAGAAACTGCTTTGCTGCATCTGTCAGTGGGTGGACTGCGTCAGCCATTGAAACAGTGGATGGAAGATCCAAATAGAGCAAGGCAGACTCGCGAGTCATAGGCTTGCTTCGCAATAACTGGCTGCAGTATCTCATGCACGAAGCAACTTCATACTTTCCGGCAGCCATGAGCACATCAAGCAAAGCAGAAGGTGTGGTCGTTGTCAAAGAACTACTATACATAAAATTCAGGAGGTCCATGAAGGCAGCTTCCTCTGTTTCACAAGAAGTTTTCAAAGAATGATTGTGTAAATATAACTTATTAAGTCAACTTCATGAAAAGAACATAAAACTATATAGAAACCATGAATGGGCTCCAAAGGTACAACTGGACCAAAGGAATGCAGCGAAAAACCAATGAAATGATGACATATAAGTTACAAGTTACAAGCGTGAGAGCTCTGATGATGCATGAACCAATATTTTCAATACAGGTAAGCCAAAATACAGGAATCTGATATGTTTCTAGAATTACCAGAGGCATTAATTCTTAGTGTTATATGTCGCAGTTCTGATTCTCTCATTCCATTCAAAAAAAGCTGCAAGAAAGGCCAATATCAGAATTCGATTTTGGCAAGCCATTATGTCATGTAACCGAAGCAGCTTCGAGCCGAAGAAATAATTCCTGACCTTATAAAAAAATGGACTCTGTGCTGCTAAAATCGGAGAGCTGATGTGTATAGTCTTCACTCGATGGACCACTGTACAGCCCATATTCCAGGATGAATCATTACTATCGGCAGCTTCCTCACCTGCAGAAGTATCTAATCAATCATAAAATCTGCACAACTCAAAACCAGCCAATGTCATGGAAATGGAATTATGAGTCGCTGCTGAACCATGCACTATCATAGCATCATATTCCCTAACCAGATGACATAGTAGAGTATTGCAAATTTGCAATAAGCTACACAGTTCCTTCTGTAGCTGTAATTACCACAATAGAAGAATATACCAAATTTATTTACTTATTATTTTTCTGCTTGTCTGATCATTATTTTATTTGTGGTTGGGGTCGAACAAAGTTCAAAGAAAAGAAGACGAAAGTAAAATATGTACCAAGTGGAATTTTATTAACTCCACAACCTGAAGGTGATTCCTCAATCATTGCCACAGTTTCCTCATCTTCATTTTCGTGAGCAACACCATCATCTCTATCCAGCATGTTACAGCTTAAAATTTGCTCCTCGCGATTCGTGAACACATCTACCATTAAGAGTCAAAATAGTATTTATAGCTGAAATCAGCAACCGATATTGAGAAAGGAGAATCATGCAAACATACAAAAATTGCCAGAAGGCAGGATGGCATGCATGCACGCAATCAAAATCCAGTTCAGAAACAATTAAAAAATAATCATTTTAGAAAGATAAAAACGACAAGGTTAAAGCGATTGGAAGCCCAAATTACAGTAAAGGGAGCATTTTGGAGACAATAGATCAGCAACAATTTTTGTTCTCCTGCTCGGCAAGGGATGCGTTGAAGGCATAAGCATCCTTTTTATAGTCTCTAGGAAGGCATACATATCACAGTTCAAGTAGTTCAACTTCAATAGGTGAAATGATAATGGATAATTCTACCAATAACTAGGATTTGGATTTATGGAGATGCACCTAGGGCTAGAGAAGTTTACACATTCTACCACATTCCCACAACTTATTTTTTCCACCCTTACGCTGACCAAAGACAAACTTATGAAAATAATGTACACAGAGGAACCAAAATGTCAATGGCACAATGCTAACGACCTTCCATCTTTAATGTAAAATGGGATATGAACTTCAATCATTAACACATACACCTATCTCTTCTTGGTAACAAAAACCACAACTAACCCAGTTGCATCAACTTATGTAGTCCCACTTGTTCATTCCTCCACTATTTTCAGAACTCCTACACTTAGTATAATTAAAACCAGGCTATTTAAGACCCCTTGCCACAGTCCCATGCATTCTGCAGCTAGAGAAAACAGATGGAAAGAAAAAAAGTGGTGTTTCGTGCCAAGTCACTGTTTCAAGTTGCCATGGGATTACTGAATCAAGAAAAGCAACCCCCAAATAGGGCATTTCTACAGCATCAATACTTCCACAGCCAGAATATCTTAACTTGAAGCTACAAGCTTGGCCCAAGAAGTTACACAAACCCTAAGCACTGGCAGGTATCAATATTCGCCAATCTCAAAAAAGTGCACCCAGCCAGAACTCAACACCAGGGGCGACGCCAGTGTATTACCACTGGGATCAGGTGAACCTAGTGAGCTGGAGAATCAAACAATTTACAGAGTCTAAATTCTCACTTTTGGGGAAACATCAAGTGAGATGACACCATTGAAAAAAATCCCTAGAACCCTTTGAGCACATCTTTAGATGTAAATCCTACGGCTGTCATGTGTGCAGCTCACATTGCAGCTAGGAAACGCAGAGTTGAAGACTCTCTCTCTGGAGTCGCCACTGCTCAACACACCAACAAGCCTACAGGCTACAATTATACTAGGGCATTCCCTTACAATTATTGAACCAAGTGATTGGGACTTAAATGCACGGTTTGGTTCGGCTCGATTTGGTAAAGTAAGGGGGTGTTTCCACTAAATTAAAATAGACTAAAGTCCAAGTTTTTACGGATTTCTAGACGGATCATTCTCCTCACCTACATCAATCAAAATACAGTTTTTTTGCTACTCAAATGGGCAGAGGAAGAGGCAACTGGACATAGCAACCGTCCTTTGGGCATGACCGTAGGAACTCCAGACCCGCAATGGCCCCGGAAGGCACCAAATTGCCATAGCAACTACCACCTCACCAAGGACTACACAGAAGGACCAAGTTCGAGAGGGCGTCGTACTCGAACCCGTGACCTCCTGGCCACCCAAACCCTGTGGGAGTGAACCATGAGCCACTAGGCTACCACCCCGGGTGGTAACTAATATACCATTTAACGAAAATAACTCGACTATTGTCATTAGCCTGAAAGAAAAAAATATTAGCGGAAACGCACCCCGGAGGGCGAAAGAGAGTAGTTAGTTACCATCAACTTGACCCATGATGATCTCTTCTCTCCTCCGCTTGCGGTTGGGCCCCACCTCGGCAGCCTCATCGGACTTGCATACATCGGGCACGATTTCGATCCGAAGGAGCCGGTCGGAGAAGTTGGCGTCGTTGAAGGCGAAGGCGAAGTCGGAGTCGGAGTCTGTCCGGAACCCACTGAGTCGGGGTGGGTCCGAGTTCATGATCGAGCGAGAGGGTTTTAAAAATCAACAGATGGAGGAAACCCTAGTCGCCAAGTTGGGGGAAAATCCAATTGTCACAGTCAAGAGAATTCTCTTTCAGTTTCGCAACCCCCCCGTTATTCCTCGTTTGTTTGATTGTTAATAATATTGCAGTACGGATTTATCTCCCAGTATTTTGGTTAATTCCAATTTTCAAATACTTTATATATTTTTGGGAATTAATTTTCACACACCCTTTTTATATCCTCACACTTTTTTTTTTGGTTTTTAACACAAAAACACAAAAATAGAGTGTAAATATAAAAATAAAAAAAAGTGTGAAAATCACTCCCTATATTTTTTAGGACATTACATTTATATGCTTTGTTACCACCGGAGTGAGAGTCTAGTGAGTGAGTACTTGACTTATATCCTCTTTTGATGTACTATTTTCTTTTTCTATCAATGGAATTATCCTAAACTTTGGTAAAAAGTAAAACAAAAAAAAGAGTCTAGCGGGTGAGAGTCTCGTGGCTTAGTCCACAGGGTTTGGTGGGTTAGGAGGTCACAGGTTTGAGTCATGCTAATAACGTCTTTTCGAACTTGGTTCTCCTATGAAGACCATTGTGCTTCACTAGCTTTTGATGAGGCGGTAGTGCTATGGTTTTTTGGTTGTTTGAGTCATGCTAATAATGTCCTTTCGAACTTGGTTCTCCTATGAAGCTCGACTGTGCTTCACTAGTCCTTGATGGGATGGTAGTTGCTATGGTTTTTTGGTATCTCTCGAGACTATCCGCATGTCTGGAGGGTTGTTTTGCTCAGTCCTCCCTCCTCCACCCTTTTTTTAAATAAAATAAAAATCATTACTGCTTTGTTTGGAACTTGTGGAATAAAAAATTTCTCTTTCATTATTTAGTTTGGAGAGAAAGAGGAGAAAATTCTAAAATTGCACACAGTGCAATTTCCCTCTCATTTTACTTTTCTTTTTTTTATTCTCCAACTTTCCTCAAGTTCCAAACACAACTCTTTGGGAGGGATATTTTTAGATAAACTGATATTCGGATCAATTTGCACGCATTTCCACTAATTTCAGAGCTCCAAATTTGACAACCGAATCAAATCATCTAGTGGCCCAACGATTGGAATATTTGGCCTCCGTAATATTCGAACATGCGACATCGGATAAGCATTTTTTTGTTTTCTCATGCCCACTTGGATAAACTCTTTGGAAGGCGGATTTTTGCGTTGTGAAATTTTCATTTGTGACGGTGACATTTTGCAAAACCGCTCTCCGCTGTTATATAGATTATGTTGTTGCTATAGTTTTGTGATTGTTTTTGTTTACTTCTGGTTTCATTTTACAATATCTATAGACATCGAAGAAGAAGTTTCAGATAATATTCCCAAAGTGAGGAGTTCAATGAAGGGATTGTCAAAAGTGGGAACAGAGGAAAACGAAAATGTAGAAGTGAAGGTAGATGAGCCAAAGGTTGGAATGTTTTCATGATCAAGAAAGTGGTGGTGTTGTGGGTAGATCATGTCCAGCAACGACTACAGTATTCTTTTAAACGTGAAAGAAACTCACAAACTGAGCTTGTGGGGTGCCCTCCCTTTTATAGAGGCTTGAAAAGAAGTTCTGGAACTCGGTCATAATGCCTGCTTGGTCCGATATCCATATTCCCTGCCCATTCTCTACACCCGAGATATGGTTCCTTCTGCGTCGAGCAACCGTCCTTGCAGGAAGAGTACTTTGTATTGCGATCACCTGCTTGCAACCACTTGTGATGTGATTTTTGACGCCAGTACAACCCTTCTTTTCGATCCCCATTCTCCGGCCAGGCGATCCTCAAGTGCTGCCATCTCCGCCGAGTGGAATTCACGCCCTTGGGTTTCCAATATTCTCATCTCCGGCCTCCTTCGTCTGTCCAAACCATCGAGCATCAAAAACGAAAGTGTGTAGGAGCAACGCTTTGTGATCAGAGCCTATACAGTCCAGGTGCTCTACGTAGCTTTGATTATGGAGCGTTGGGGTCACATTCCTGGCTTCTCCATTATTTATTACTAGAGGCTCGCGTGTGTAAGTCGAATTTTCACAACATTTTTGTAAAAATGCTTCCCACTTATTGTTTGATCAAATTTTCACAAATGTTGTGAAAATTCGGCTTGCACACACATCGCATGTGCCCCGACCACTAGTTTAAAATTATGCTAAGATAGATTAACAATTCAGTTGCATAAAACTATGACGATTGTAAAGATTTAAGTGAAATTACAGTGACGCTAACAACAAAAAGATAAAACAAAGCACCGGTCAAAATCAAATCAAATCTTCAAAGAATCTATCCTAGCAAATAACCTTAATTTTCAGTTTTGGGAGGAAAAAAAAGTAACCGCAAGGGAGAACCTTGCTCCCCAAACCCATGATTTATCTTCCGACGAAAGGAGCTGCAAAGTGAAAATTTTCATTGACATTCACGATAAAAAAAAATTAAATTAAATTAAACTTCATAGGCATTCATATAAAGTATAAACACAGAAAGAGATTGGTCATGCTTTTACACGAGAGAGAGAGAGAGAGAGAGAGAGAGAGAGAGAGAGAGAGAGAGAAACAAATGAACTCCATGGCTGTTCTGTCTGCAAAAAGAAAATTGTGAGCGACGTGCGTAGGGTGAAACAGTTAGAACGAAGTATTTGTCGATCTTACCCCAAGCAGTTATTCTTTGGGAAGTAACTATTTTGTTTTGTTTGTTTTTTCTCTTTAGAGGTTATTTTAGGAAAGAAAGATTCATGCCAGGACAGACACCAACTGGTGCTCTCCCTTTATATATTAGAATAGATAATGGTTGTATCTCGTATCTATCTAAGCAGAACTCCTCTTGGTGTCAATAGAGAATACATTTACCCACGTTATAATTAATTGATTTTCATGATTCGTCAATAGAGAATACGTTTTCATAACTACTCCTACTTTAATGTGCCACGTTGTCGTATCTACTTTAGGTTTTCACAATTGCGTGTGGCCCACCACCATTGAAATTTTTAGTACTCCCACCGTACTAATTTACTTGTCCCTCTCGTTTTATTCTAGTCGGATAAAAAACTAGTTACTATATTTTTAAATTGGTAATGAATTTTATACTATCTAATATGGGGAACCGGAGGTGTTGTAGCGCACCCCGGTGTAGTGCGGCACACGGACCGTCGATCTCGTCAATCAACGGTTGCGATGTGTTTTTTAACTTTGACCGATAATAAATATCTTTTACCTGTAAAAGAAGGTTTTTAATTTGAACCGTTGATTGATGAGATCGACGGTTGTGTGCTGCCCTACACACGCACTACACAGGGGTGCACTTCAGTACCCCTAGATCCCCAATATGGATCTTGTTTGATAGATCGATCTCAATTTTTTCTATAATACAATGTTTTTAAAATCATATTAAACATTATAAATTACAATATATAATCAATTGAAAAGTGATACGAATTCCCTAAAGTGACAATTAAATTAGGACAGAGAGAATATGAAGTAATAATACATCAAGTAGGTGGCCGACAAGTGATTATTCAGGTTTTTCTGGAGCACCAAGCACCAGGGGTGTTGTCTTCATGGCATATGGGAGCCAACCACTTATTTATGGAGAAGGCCTTTGGAGCACCATATTGTAGCTCTCCAAGTAATAATTATTCATCACGAACATACTATGGTTCAATTGTTTTCCAATTTGTAAAAACAACGTATTTGCATTGGGTCCAATTTATCTTTGAATGGAAGAAACGATTGGCTTTGTAAGTCCACAGTCACTTTGATGGCACAAAACCAAACATTATGGTGCACGGGCCCGATTGTTTTCCAATTTCCCAATGTTTCCGCTTCGTCTCCTCCTTGAGGCTATGAATCCAACTTTGACACATCCTATTGTAATCCTATAAAAATTGAATATTTTTGAAGTCCATGAGGAAAAAATAAAACTGTACACAGCTTTTGTGTTGTTAATTACAGTATGTTGTAGGACTTATTTCATTTGTGTTCTGCTTAATTTACTTAAATGTACTATTTATAAAATAATAAATTAAGCAAATTAGACACCACTATCCAATGGGCCTCGATCGTTGGTTATAACATGGTATCATCGTGAGTCGTATCTCTGATCAATAAAGTGGCAGGGAACAAATTAACCAAAACATAAAACCCCCTAGTGCGAACAAAAAACGTAAAACCCCTTGAGCAAACAGAACTCAATTTGGGCTTGCTCTTGCCAAGATGACAAGCTCGTGACCCTTTTGTTTCAGAGTTTATGAAACAGTCCTACCGATATCGGATTGAGCTAATTTTTCCAGAAACTCATAAAAAATATTTAAATAACTTGCGGTTTAAATCATATTTGTAGGACTCGTAATGGATTCCCAAAAATCAAAAATAAATAACAAGTTAAACAAAATGGTTTTGAGAAATTTTTGGGTGATGGGCAGGCCACGTGGTGCCCAAGCAGCGCATTCGGACCGTCCAAAAGTGTGTTGAATGGCCTAGATTAAAACCCTCTCTTTCCTCTCACCCCACCACTCTCTCTCCCCTTTCTCTTTCTAAAACTGAAATGGATGGCACGGATGCGCTGCTTGGACACCGCGTGGTGCTCGCTCGGCACCCAAAAATTTATTGGTGGTTCCAAACGATGCTTGTCAGGGGACACATGCACAGTAGCGTCCCCGGATCCACTCCTGTTCCTTACACTCTCCCCTTTTTCCAAAATTTAGGTTATGTTTAGAACAAAAGGAAAAAAAAGAAAAAAAGAAAGGAAAATTAATTTATTGTTTGGTTGAAAGAGAAAAAGAGAAGAAATAAAAAAATTTAAGTTTAGTAAATACTAGTAGTAGTTAATTTTTTCTCACATTTTCCACCCATTTTCTTTTTCTTTCCTCACTCTTCTTTACTTTAGTTCCAAACGGAGCCTAAAAACCAATTCCTGTTGGAATTTTTCTTTGCATTTTCAACTTTTCGAGAACCGAGTGAGGCTTTGAATCTCTCTCGCTCCTCTCTCGTCTCACATTCTTCGTGAAAATCATCTCAAATCTCTCTCTAATCATGGTGAGCTAGCAGAAATTTCTCTTCTAATGATTCTACTTCATCTTCTCGAATTCTTCACCACTGAGCTGTTTCCAATGTTTTCAAATCAGATACATATCTTGTATCATTTTTTCAATTGTATACATCATATCGGGATACGTGTTGTGTATTTTAGGTAATACTAAAGAAGGTAAATGGAGGACCTGATACGCGTAGAAATTTGTGAAAGAAAGACATCCAATCCCATGTTAAAAAAAGTAATTTGTAATCTTTTAATTTCTAGAAACATGTAGACTTTTGTACTAAAATATCTAATATAAAAAATATTTAGAATAGTGTGGAATGTAATAAGATATTTGTAATTTAGGCACATGGGTTAAAACTAAAAAAGTCTAGAAGTTGTGAGAGTTTTATGTAATTAGGAAGACTATTCTTGAAAACCAAAGCCGGTGGAACTAGCTCTATAAATAGCGATCCATTGTACCTTTCCTGGTGTACAATTTGAAAGCAATACAAAAAGTCTCCCTTATTACAACACTCATCCCTCATCTTCTAAATATCTACCACCTCACGTATAACCTTTATCCTTTATTTTAATCCAGCACCCCAACAATTTTGGTATCAGAGCAAACATAACCGATCCATGGAGACCAACTCTTCCACTTTCAAATATGCACAAAATCTCATCTCTATATTTGAGGGAGAGAACTATGACTATTGGAGCATCCAAATGCAAACTTTATTTGTCTCACAAGAATTGTGGGATCTTTTTGAAAGTGGATACGAGGCACCAGCAAATGCCGAAGAAGAAGCAATTTGGACGGAAGCAAGGAAGAAGAAGTTCAAGAAGAACATTAAAAGAGATGCTTTGGCTCTCGTTGAAGGGGGCAAGTTGGGCAATTTGCCTAGGCGCTTCAATGGTTTCCGTCGAAGTGCCACCACGAGCCTCGTAAAGCATGTGTCCCTCGTTTTGCACGTTGAAGACTTCACAATCCATGGATTGTGGGCTAGAGATGGAGTTGGTACCACATTATCGTGTACAAATCTTTCCTCAGTTGTTAGATGCTATGCTCGGGTATAATTCTTGTGCTTCTTTTCATTTCATTTTTTTTTAAAGATTATCGAGGGCAAAATTAGAGCCCAACTTTTGAATAATGGTAGTGATAAGATCAGTATTGTTACCAGTGACGAGGATATCATCTACATAGACTATAACATAAACCAAATGAGATCCTTGAGATAGAATAATTTGAGAAGAGTCTGCCATGCTACTGTGGAAACCTTGCTTGATGAGGCTTTTAAGACCGTGAAGCTAACAAACATAATGTGGGGCCCTATTTTCTTAACACCCGTTCCCTGTTTTGTTTCTTTATATTTATTTATAAATGCTCTTCTATCAATTTACAGCCACCAAGAGTGTCACTTGTCAATAATCTAGCGAGTATGTGGCCAAATCTTTATGGATGCGATCAAAGACTTTGGAAGCATGAATATAAGACACCTGGAATATGTTTTCTTCAAAACGTCTGTGGACTACCTAGCTGACGGGCTGGATGTATTTCAGTTAGCAAAACAATATATGGGGATGCCGATTACCAACTCATTCTTCCCACATCTGTTGATAAGTACGGGTATGTACTTTTGGGACTGAATAGATTACATAAATAGAGTAGTTTTCTGGTTTTTTGATAGTGTGTTTTTTAAAATTGCAGGGATTGTTGCAGGTTCTTCTTATGCTCCTGTGGATATCATCTTAGGAGTTTTTGGTTATTGTGCGATGTGGGACGCGGGAGGGAAACCTATAATAAGAGAGATATATTGATATATGTGCAATTCGGGTTCATGGCAGTCTGCTCTTACAATCTTTTTTGCTCCTGCTTGAATGTCGGGGCAATCTCTAGCATTGTTACCTACCTCCTCTCCCCCCTCTTACTCCTATTACTACAGCAGTTATTCCAATTGTAGTTCCTCAATTCCCCCAGCCTCAACCTCTTCCTCCCATTCACCCCTCTCCAGCCCCTCTTACCCTTCCACCTTCATCTATTCCTCCCCTCAAGTCTCCTTCCCCTTCGGCTTCTCTTTCCTTGAAGTCTCCTTCACCTTCGGCTTCTCCTTCTTAGTTCTCCTCCCCTCACATCTCTTACCCCTCTACCTTCTCCTCCTCCTCCTCCTCAATTTAGTTTTAGCATCTCCATAATCTCCGTCACGCGCATCACCGTTACCCTCATCTCTAGCTTTGTCGGCATTGTTGTTAAAAACCTACGATACACGATACGTATTTTACGATTTGTATCATCTCCTCCGGGGAACGATACGTCCTTTTTGTATAAAAATCCTACGATACGACCGCGTATCCTACGATTTATACACATATCATAATTCTGTACGTATCCTACGATTACTTATTTGAAAAAAGTCAAACCTTATTTGAAGAAGCGGAACCCCAAATGTATTAATCTAAGACGTTTGATCTAATTATGGCATCTTTCAAACCCTTTGATAGAAATTCAACCTCAATGTAGGTCTTGTATACAAGAAAGAACCATACTTCAATTGTATTTTGTTCTACTTTTGTTTTCCTAATAAAGGAAATATAAAGCCTTAATGTAATAGGTCCCAGTTGAGATTTTGCATTTAAAATTTTTTTTTTATATGTAAGCATAGTTTGTTGATGTTATTAGGTGTATCTACTTAATTATAATTTAATTATGATTAACATTGTTGAAACATAAACTAAATTTAGTATTTTGATAAAGCTCCAATTGATAAAACCCAAATATGATAGATATTATCGAAAAAGATAGATATCTAGTTTTTAGAAACTCTAAAATATCTAGCTCTAGAATATCTTTGTGAAATATCTAGATTTTTTTTTGTGAGAATTAGTCTCATGTGTAATTCTATAATTACCTCAAAGAAGTTTATCTTGTATGAAAATATCTTTGTACTAGAATCTTCCATAGAGTAGTACAAATAGGGATGAGTTGTAATCATTTTGTACCAAGCCAAAAATAAGTTTGAGTTCAAGTGTAATACAAATAATCTCCTTTCCCCACTCTTGTGTTTAGTATTCTCCCTCTTCCAAAAATATTGTCCAACTACACAATCGAAACTCTTACTCTTCCAACAAATGTATCTCAAGATATACGATACGTATCTCGATACAAACTATACAAGTGAAAAAAACGATACACGATACGTATCCCGATTTGAAAATATTGTTTGTTGGTACCATTTTTATTGTCATTTACCCTGTCATTGCTTGGCGGTTTGGAAAAGAACAGGAGAACAAGAACAGGAAGAAGGGATGACCTCATTTCTGTAAAGGAAGTGTTTAGTTAGTTTGCCGTTTGTTCTGTTAATGTCTGTTAGTAGCTCAGTGTGTAAACATGGGGAATCTTGATTTTCTGCTAATCTTAATTTTCTGTTAGCAGGTTATCTTGCCGTTATGTAGTTGAGCTCATATAAAAGAGTTATGTAGCAGGTTATCTTGCCGTCAGTTGTAAGGATTACACAAGAAATGATTCTCTGAAATAATATCAAGTTCTCTCTCATTTTCTTCCCTTTCTCTCTTCAATCTAGGTTATATTTTCTGTTTTCTAGTGTATGGATTTACTGTCAATTAATGTGTGACATGAACCACATGATGGAGGGGTTAGCAAAATCCTTCTTAAATGCTATCATGTAAAAATCCCGTTGCACTCTTTTTTAACGTGAGTTGTATAGCTGACTAGAGTTTTCGTGACAAGATTTAGTCTCCATCTCTCTCTCTTCTTTCTGAAAAGAGTTTTCAACTCTTCTTTGATCAGCTCTGGTTTTTTGTGTAGGTTTTAAAGAAAAAAAGTAATAGAAATTGAATCCAAAAAAAAAAAAAAAAACAATTATATGTTTTTTTTTGTATCTGAACAAATATATGTTTGATTGTGAAAAATTGTGATGCCATTGCCATGTAAACTAGAAACGTTCGTATATGCCTCGACTACTTGATTACCTGTTTGAATGAGAGAAAACAATTGGTTAAAAGTGAAATTCAAATTATACTAAACGACTCCCACATGACAATTTGGTGCCCGGTGGTTTTCTAGACACGTTTCATGGGTATGTTGGTCGTATAACCAAACACAATAGTCCCGTTGGTAGTTGGGTTTTGCTTTCCACACAATTGATTAGGGAGCTGGAAGAAAGTAATTTCTTGTGATTTCACTAGTCCCGGCGTGGATGGTATGCCTTTGACCGGACCAGAAAAGAATTAGTTGAAGTGCCCGTAAGCTGGCCCAGACACCCCTGACTGTCGAAAGAAAAGAACATATTATATGTCCTAACCAAGCACCACATGACAATTGTCAATTTGGTGCCGGCCTGCTGTTCTTTTCTCTTGTCGATTCTACTACTACTAGTTTCTACTATTTTCTTCTTTTTTTTTTTTTGAACGGCAATTTTTTTTATTAATATTTGAAATTATTACGAAGACTAAAAGGGTAAGGAATGATGACATCAAATCTTAAACAGACGTGATCGCTTATTCCACAAATCTTAGAGCATCTCCAACCCTTGGCTTTAAATTGAAGATAACAAAGTTTTTTGAAGGCTTCATCTCCAATCTTGATGAAGGCCCTCTTTTTATTTATGTGATATTTTGGCATCTCAAATTTGAAATTAACAAATCCCCATCTCCAATTTTGATGTCAAATTCTAAGTATTAAAGTACAAAACACATAATTTTTGAATTTCAAAATGCCAAAAAATAGATTTAGCACAAGGAGTCAAATTTGAAGCAAATGGTGTGAAGCCAAATTCATGTGGGATTTGACACTCCATTTCACATTAGGTTTGATCAAAAATAGATTTGGCACGACAAGTCGAATTTAATTTGAAGCAAATGGTGTGGAGCCAAATCCACGTGGGATTTGAAACTCCATTTCGCATTGGCTTTGATCAAAAGATGATGTCAAAAGTTATCGTTTCTAAGCCACATAAGATTTGAAGACATAGGTCGGAGATGTTTTTACACCTCAACCGTACCGCACCCACGATTAAAATGCCAACCACACAAACTATAGTGCTATCACTATCATGTGGCTGTCTCTAACAAATAAATTCCTAGAAGACATGTAATGAACACTCTTTTAACATGTGGGACGTGTTGGTCGAACCAATTATCCAAACATAGAATGGAATTTTCCAGTGTACCAAAATAAAAATAAATAAATAGAGAATGGAATTTTCGACGTTACCTTTTGCTTCCAAATTAAATATACTAATACTATAAACAAGAACTAATAATTAGGGAATAAATTGAATCGCGTATCCAGTCATTAAAGCCAAATTTCTTTTTTATAATCACCAAAAGAGCAAAGTTTGTCCATGGCATAATTCGCTCAATTATATAGTTGAAACTTGAAAGTTGAAACCAGTACTGTTTAGCCACCACTAAATTCGAACTATGTGCGGTCTGCTTTGCAATATGTGATGTTTTGTTCCTATTGATCGATGTTGGTTTTGACTCTTTTCTCTATTCTATTATATGGATCCCCTTCATAAATGTTATACGGCTTATTGAGGCCATGTTTTTACTAACAATTTTGGACAACAAATTATGGTATTTTAGCTTGTTGTTCACGCTAAGCAATAAGTTTTGCATCTCATCTACAACTTATTAGTTAGTAGAAATAATTTGATATTTTTCAACAACTCTCTCTCTCTCTCTCTCTCTCTCTCTCTCTCTCTCTCTCTCTCTCAACAAACTTAAAAAATTTTAACAACAATAAGTGATCCTTAAGTAATTGCCTACCGGAAACACCCTGAATGAAATTTCAGATGTTCACAAAAAAAAAAAAAAAAAAAAAGACGGAGAAAGGAGAATAATTAAGAGGCTTGAAGAAAACACTGGGATCATGCGACCATGCACCCTAACTAATTAAATTTTTGCATCTCCAAGTACAACTTACAAGCATTTTAATATTTGGCAAAACATTATTCTAGTTAGTGACACTTTAGCTTTCTCATTTTCTTTGTGTAGTGGAAATACCTAATATAGCTTTTGATACCAAATCTAAAACAAGAAGGAACCATTCACACAATGAGGACTAGAAAGCGCTATGATCGGTATGTTTTTGCATTAAATTTACTAGTGGAGATGGTAGAATGTCCATACCTTTTGCTCAACTTATATTTAGTAACTTTCTTTATATAAAAATATAGCCCGGAGATGTACGGTGGTGAGAGCGTGCATGATCTGACAAACTTAATTCGTGGAATTTTTGTGGATTGCATCGGGAAAAACCTACCAAAGCTAGGCAGACAGATATACTCCTTTCCCACTACTAATGGAGAGCAAGAAGCAAAAGAGATTGTTTTTTTTTTTTTTTTGTCTCGAACCTTGCTATTGATGTTTATATATAGCCCCAAAATACATATATAGTAACTTTCTTTATATTAACATACAAATGGGAGATGTACGGTGGTGAGAGTGTGCATGAATGGACAAACTTGATTCGTGGAACTTTTGTTGATTGCATCTGGTAAAATCTACCAAAGCTAGGCAGATAGATAAACTCCTTTCCCACTACTAATGGAGAGCAAGAAGCAAAAGGGATTTTTTTTCTTCCCTTTTCTCTCAGACCTTGCTATTGATGTTTATGTAGCCCCAAAATATGTGAATACTTTTTTTTCTTAATTAGGCATTATCATTGTTTGATACTTAGAAAATCGATGCAAAGTTTGAATTCTCTCTCTTCATGTTCTTCTACAAGAATAGAATAAAATGTGATGACATGCGCGCGCGCACACACACACACACATATACATATATATATATATATATATATATATATATATACGGGGCGGTTCCGGGGACACCCAAAAAAACACCTCATAGTTCCCGATCAAATTTTGATGATCCGAGCCGCTCAATATGATCAGAACATGATTTTAAGGGTACCAGTGAGAAATCAACAAAAAAAATGACCGGGAAGGGCTTGATCCGAACAGTTTCGAACAGTTTTTTATTGAACGGTTCAAATAAAAACTGCTCAAATCAAGCCTTTCCCGATCATTTTTTTTGTTAATTTCTCATGAGCACCTTTAAAATCACATTCTGCACACATTGAACGGTTCGGATCATAAAAATTTGATCGGAAACTATAAGTTTGAGATTTGGGGTGTTTTTTTAGGTATTTTTTTGGGTGTCCCTTGAACCGTCCCGTGTATGTATATGTGTGTGTGTGTGTGTGTGTGTGTGTGTGTGTATATATATATATATATAAGTCCACCCATTTTTCAATTGCCAAGGGCCGACATGAAGAATTTAGTGAATGCAGGATGCCAAGATCCTTGAAGCCTAAGCAATAAAGCAGCTGTTTTTAATTGCATGGCAGGGATTGGCCATGCATCTAATAGTGTCACAAATAGCAAGAGCGGTAAGCCTATACTTAAAGGAATTGGATCCTCTCCAGTCTCGCATTGATTTGACTTGAATAGTTTAAAATCTCGGTTGTCCACTGCATCTAGACAATCAATATTTTGAAAAATTTGGTGATTGCCCCGATGGGTGGCCGAGATCTCCAATTCAAAATACGAAAATCCTATGTGTACCGACCATTTTTGGACCGAAACCGTACCGACGGCCGCGCGCGGCCGTCTCCGGCCACCGGACGGCCGATCATATATACACGAAAAATAGGGTGTTTAGATCAAGCACCCTACACACATCGGATGACGTTAATTCCCGCGTGGGGCCCCTCGGTTTTTTTTTTTAAAATTTTTGGACGGCTCGGATCGGCCGTCCGGTGGCCGGAGACGGCCGCGCGCGGCCGTCGGTACGGTTTCGGTCCAAAAATGGTCGGTACACCTAGCAGTACTCTTCAAAATAAGGACCGAAGACAATCATAACAGCTGAAACGGCGGGTCTCTTGGTTAATTCACTCCCATGCATATTTGTAAGCATGGCAGCCCACGAAAGTGTAACAAAAGCCTTCTGCATGTGCGAGGAATTTGCTAATGGACCTTATCTAATTAGTTGGACAACTACTTGAGAATAGACTCTATGTGTACATCGATCTGGAGTTTCTTTCTTATCTCAATTGCCTTGAGTCGAGCTGATAACGTGCAGCAAGGAGGGATTAAGGGGGACAAGTGGTGGCGACGCCATCAAGATGATATTAAAAATGTTACTATATAACAAGTTTTTTTACTCCCAAATTACACATAAGGCAACGAAGATACAACCGACTTACTCATTATCGGGACAACTTTAGATCGTCATGAAGATATTATAAATCATTTAAAGTCAAACTTATGACAGTGTACTTTTTCAGCACTAAAACTTATGAAGATTAGATTGCGCAATAGAATGAACGATAATTTTTTTTGACAAGACATACATTAAGAAAGACATTGGTAGAGGTTTTGATATTCATTTTATCATTGATGCTTTTGACATGAAAGAGAACCGAGTACAATTAGTAGACAAATTGAGTTAAATTGTAGTACTATTTTTTGTGCTCTAAGTGCATATGAAAAATATCGTTTATCGTTAGTATGCTATTTTGATTGTTTTTCAATCGATACTAAAAAACATGGAAAGATGGACTGCACTATATATATATATATACACACACACACACTAAAATTCTTGTTTCATCCTTTCATGTGCAAATTACAAATAAAGTAAAGAATAACTAGACAACCGATATGAGAAACATAGCTACTCCAAGAACTATTGAGAGCGGGATTTATCTTCAAAACCGATGAATTAACCTATTGATGTATTTTACTTTCACTCTTTCAAAAGAAATTTCTCTAGATTTCCAAATGAATTAACCTAGCTAGCTATAAACCGATGCTCCTACATTTCTCTAGATTTCCATATGAAACTTTCACTCTTTCAAATGAAATTATTTTAAGCTTAAAGCATCTCTCATGATGACATCATGGTGAGGCCATCCATCTGCATTACCCTTGTAAATTACAAGTTGAAGTATCAACACGGGCGGATCAAAAAAAAAAAGTATCAACACGGCATCAATAGAACCGTGCACGGCACCATCTCCCAATCCAATAACCACATGATTGGGGGATGGTGATGTGCACATCTGGACCATCCGTCTTGGCAATTAATGGTCTGGATTGCTTGGAGCTGTGCGTAATCTCAACCGTCCAACCGTCTCGGCAATTAATGGTCTGGATTGCTTGGAGCCGTCCAACCATCTCGGCACAACAACCGTCTCGACAATCTTGACCATTGATTATTGAAACGGACGATTCGAATTTGCACAACACCATCCCCGGTCTGTGGTTATTATGTAGATTTTCTAACTACTGTAAAATTAGAAAAAGTACAAGGAAGAGCCGAAGAAAGGGTTTTGAGCTTTCCAAGGATCCAATAAGATTGGAAGAAGAAACTACTTTAGGCCAAAAGCGAAAATCAAATATATAAAGTAGATAAGTTACCTTTCAAAAACCAAAGACAAGTATCCATTAACAACAAGAAATTCCAGACAATGACCGAACATTGCAAGGTTTCAAAAGATTATCTTCAATAATCACTAATTCAAAAAAATAATAATAATAATCAAACAGTACAAGATTTCAAAAGCTGTATATACTTCGTAATTTTAGCAGCAAAAATACTAATTACGCTTGCATTTTTATCGGAAGCTCCTTATTGTTTAAAAGCATTTTTTTAGCTTCATACAATATTACATCCACAAATATTTATCACTTATAGAGTTTTACCTGTTTGCATTAAATAACAAATCTCAAAACGTTCATCGTGTGTATCTCATTGTGCATATATATTTTTTTCTTATTAAAACTTCTATAATACATACCAAAATAGAAGGAGTTAACGGTTCCTAAAGTGGCCACGTGTGTAAGTACTCAAATATTTTAGGCATGGTACTGTCTAATCACTGCCTTTTGGCCTTTGCTATATAAACAACCTTAGTCCACTCAACATTTCCCATGTTCACCTTCTTCACCACTCTCCCTCTGTATCTCTCACACACACAACCAGTATTTGGATTTTTAGATCTTTCTCTAATGTGTCAGGTTTATTTTGATTTTAGGATCATGGGGCTTCGTTCGCTTAATTAGAGTTTCAAGAGCCACCCTCTTTCTCACAGCACGATTTTTAATAAATTTTCTGTCTACTTTATTACTCTCATCTCCATATTTATCTCTCTCTACTTACATTAATTACTCTCTCTCAAAACATTTACCAAACAACCCTTTCTCTTATGTCTTAGGTTGAAGATCCCACCACGCTATTGACCATGCATGGGTGGAATCCTTGCTTAGCTTTGTGTTTGACAAAGAGTTACTCCCACCACCTCATAATGCCTGTATGAGAAATTTAACACTTCAAGAGAACATACAACTATTGCTTGTCTACTTAGTGGTTTGATTAAATTACTAACGCTTCACATTATTTTTTAGTTTTAAAACTATATATTGTTAATCGTTTTCCCCCCAATATTGTATACATTAGCGGGGATTAGTGGGCATGTTAGAGTTAGCACAAGGGGGTCCAGAGGCTATTCATAGCCCTGGCCCCCAAAGCCCCGTCCCTCGTGGGACTCAAACCTTAGTCACCACTAGGGGGAGGGAGATGAGTTACCAACTTCACTAGAAGTGGTTCTCTATTGTTAATCGTTTATAAAGGTTATTTTTTGAAATATAAAAATTATCTCTTTTGCATTTCTTTTTCTTTTTTTAAAAAAGGCAAACATTTTTAGTACATGAGCAATATGGAATGGGCAGAGTATCATATTTTCTATATTTGGATAATAGTATATGCAAATTTCTTTGGCTGATATATCTCTGTGGTCGTGTTCGTTGACGACTAACATTCAAGGGAGCTTTCTTCAGTCCATCATAGATTGCTAAAAGGATTTAATTAGCTGCCGACTCATTCATCCAAATACTAGATTCATGGAGGACATATCTAGCTAGTAAATGAGTGGATGAAGCGGGAGACAAATTAAGTCTTAAGCTTTCTGTATTTGGACTGAAGGGAGCTCCCTTTTCTATTCGATCGTTAGTTAGTTATTTATTACATACAGGAGTTAGTTATTTATTACATACAGGGCCGGTCTCGACTATTTGGAGCCTAAAGCGAACCTCAAAGAGGTTGTCCGTTATTCATTTTCATAGATAACATAGAAGAATAAATTTAAATAATGAAAGTTACCCAAATTTTATCTCTAATACATCATTACCCAAATTTTATCTCTATACGGCCCTTTTTTAGCTCTGTTTTTCGAGTACCGGATCTCCCTTTTTTCTTTTTCTTTTTTTGTCTTATGTGTGAACTGTTGTCTTATTTTTTGGGGATCTCTTGACTGTGGAAATTTTTGTAGGCTTTAATGGATAAAAAAAAACTACGGAAAATGGTGTACAGGTGGCGTACACCTGTACAGCGGATTGCGTGGGACCTACCTCAGAGTCATACTCAATTATTGTCGCTGTTCAATTTACTTATAACAAGTTTTTAGTCCCTGAAAAATTCAACTCATTTGAATATCGCTAAGGGCTTAATCGATTTTTGTCCTTGAATTTGAATGGGCAAAAAATGAATGAATCGATCAAACCGTTACCAGAATTTGAATGGGCTGATTTTTCACGATGACACATTTAAAAAATATATTTTAAAGAAATTGAACTGTTCCGATCATTGGTATGGACCCCGTTTCTCACGCAATCTGGTGTACACCAAATGGCGTAGCCATAGTTGAGCTCTAAATGGGTACTACACCAATGACTCACATTTGTGGCCCATATAGGAGGTGGAGGCTGTCTTTGGAAACAAACCTATGATGCATATATATAAAGAACAAAACAAAATGAAGATAAGGTAAGCTTAAGAAGAGGGAGGAGGGGTCACACATGGAGACCTCTAGTATGGAAGAGAAAAACTTACCAGTCTTTGAATTAGGGCCCTGTGAGTCTGGTTACCACATGGGATTCCTCGTAGGGCAGAGGTTCACCAAACAGATAAGAAGCAGGCTGGCCACAGACCTCATTTTCCAAAACCAGCTCCTCCCTTTTGCCAAAACCCAACAGTCGCAGCCACTCCTCAGATCACTCTCCGACGCCAACCGCGAGAGGTTTCCGAGCTACTGGGATGAACTCCTGGGGACCGCCGAAGGGAGTGGCGTCACCATTCTTGATGTAAGTTGTTTAACTCATCATAGATGTGATGTACGTTTTTCGGGTTAACGTGTCGATAGTAAAATTTTACTGGTTATTTTGGTGGTTCAGTTGATGTTGCTGAACTTCAGGAAAGAGATACTTCCATTTGTTCCAAAGACAACAGTAAGTTTAGAAGCTGATGCTGAGGATTGTTCTGATGTTCTTGTAGTTTGTGACTCGATGGCAGTTGCCGCACACAATGAGGATGCAAATGTCGCTCTGCTTGGCCACACGTAATGCTCTAACTTCTGTACTAGGAGCTGCTAAATGAATCAAACTATTCAAGTTTGAGCTCGTGTTCGCTTGTTAAAAAGTTCGTCTAAGATCAGTTTTTTACATAAACAAACTAAGCCAGAGCGTTTTTTTTTTTAAAGCTCGTTAAGTTTCAAACTAAGCTCGAACAAGTTACTACTCGACTCGTTCAGTTTGTGAAGTGTAAGATATTCAATCTACTCAAGATCAGCTCGTGTTCGGCTTAATTCAAACTTGTCTGAAATTAGCTTGTCTTATAATCAAGGTTCACTAAAGCAAAAAGATTTCAAGAATCAACTTTTTTTTGCAAAAAAGGGGAAGGAAAGGTTCAATAATTGAGTTGAGTGGATAAGGGCCAACAAGTTTTACGTCAAACCAGATGCGTGTTGTCGTTTATGGGTTATTATAAATCATAGTGTAAGGGATCATTTTATTTTGATAACATGATGTTCAGGCCAGTTTGCGCGCAACTAGACTAATTCTAAGGGGCCTTGAAGTAAACGACCGGACAAAGCTCCAGTGGCCCCAAAGTCTGAATGTTATGGCTTCTGTTGGCTTCAAATGTGCGAATTGATTACAGTTTTTGTGAAATTGCAGTTATCTGATAAGGGCAACTCTGTCCAGTGGATTATCTTTCACTGCCTACACATATGCAGGAGAGCTCCCAAGCTGTGCATTTGGGTTTAACAATAATGGAATGGTAATTCTCTAATTCCCCTAATATAAATCCATTATACAAGGACCCATTACCATTTCTTGGCAAATTGTTCAGACCCACATCATCGACCCTTTGTTTTATTTGTATTAAAATAACATGGAGTGCATGTATGGTATACGTTTCCTCCGGCAAGAAGTATTTTCCCGTCACGCCACACTACTATCTATAGAGAACCCCACCGCTGTTATGTCTAGGACAGAAGCTAAAGTCTTAACACATGTAGGTGGTGTTAGAAATATGTTTAGCCCCAATAAGGCGCTCTGCGGACTCGAACATGGGCCTTGTCCAACCAAGTCCTGAGTTTATAGTTTACACCACTAAACCAACCCCTCAATGGTAACCCTATGTCAATATTCATGCAATTCAATTGTTTAACTCAACCAAATTAGCAAAACATTTGATCAAATGAGCTGTAGTCTATGACCCTCAATGCAAAAGACGGTGTTCTTTAGGCATTTACACTGAATTCAGTACCTCCATCTGAAGATGAGATTGTGGCTGGTGGAATTGGAAGGAACTTCATCTCTAGAGACCTTCTTGAAGCAACAAACATGGATGATGCCTTAACTGTAAGTAGCAAGTACCCAGTGTTCTTTTCATTAGCGTTTGAAATTAGGTCTAGACGACGGAGGTTTTGACATATGGTCTTGCATTTTCAGCGTATTCGTTCATCAGGAGCTTCTGTTGGGCATAGTTACAATCTGATTGACATAAGGGCTCGTCGGATTTTGAATGTTGAAACTGCTTCAAGAAACAGAATCTCAGTCCGTGAAGTCCAGGAAACACCATTCTTCCATGCAAATATGTATCTCCATCTTCAAATTCAGCAGGTAGATGCTAATAATACAGCATGCCAACTGTGCCTGTTCACATTATCAGAGCAAATTGATGCAAATAGTATGATAGGTTCTAACATTCTTTTGGTGAAAAGGTACAAGATGAGAACTCATTGAGTAGGCAAAAGAGAGCTGCTTTGCTACCAAAAGAAACCAAAACTGATTTCCTCTCACTTCTTGGAGACACAGACGACGAAACCTACCCAATATACATGAAAGGTATACTAGTAAACCATGAAGGGTAGTTTAGTAACTCGTTGGCATTATGTTAATAGCACTTCTTGACTAATTTTCAGGTCCGACTCTGTACACCTTATGCACTGCCTTGATTGATTTGGATGAAAAAACACTGTCAATAATCGAAGGAAATCCAAAGGAACGACAAGTTACTCACATCTTCTTGATGTCTTCACGGATTAATGCTGATTAGCACATGATGAATGTCGTTTGTAATATTACCTGAGAAGATAAATGTCCCAAACCACATGTACAGATAAATCAAATCACCTTGGGTTCACTTTACAAGAGCAAGAAGTTCCAGATCCTTAATGACCAATTTTGTGCTGGGTTACAAAAACAATGGAAGAGTAGCATGCATAATCAAGTCACGATCCATCTCTAAGCTTTACTTCATGGAAATGCACAAAACAGAAAGGAAAATCAGTAATTCAGCGCGAAACTCAAATGGTACTCATAACCATAAAGGTTCTTGAACCCAATCTCTGTTAATACTATATCGATACATTCTATGCCACTATGCAACTAGATTCCAAAATTACAGAAAATGAAAGTAGGGCAATCTTGTAAACAGAACAGCTTTAAGTTCATTTTTTACCTTGGCCATATTCACACAAATCAAAATTCCACTTTAGAATCCGATCCCTGCCCAGTGCCACGCCACTAACTCAATGAAGCTGAGGCACAGAACACTAAAATGGGACTTTGGACGTTTTTAAACGTGAGCGTGATCGTTGGCCTCTTGTCCTTGCTTCTAGTAGCTTTGCCTTCAATGTGTTTTCCTTCAAGTCCGGAGGCAACTTTGAAGATGACACAGATACATCAAGATCTTGGGATGGTAGTGTAGCCGCCCATTGTCTCACTGGACTAGCATGTCGCCTCCATCCAGAGTTACCAGAAGCAGCTGCTGCATAATTGCCATCAGAATGCATATTTGCAGCCTCTGATAACAAATACTGGCTTCTTATTAACTCATCAATAACGTGATTTGACGTTGGACGTTTGGTTCCATATTCACCCTCTTCTGTCGCCTCACAAATTTCAGATTTCCTAGAAATGCTCGCTTCAACTGGGTTTCCTTCCCTGGTTTTCCACTTCTCAGAATCCACAACCTGGGTTTTGCTTTCATTAATCGAGATAGCCCGTGCCATCTGTTCTTCAAACTTCGTCTGCAAACTGGTAGGATAACATCCTTTTAAGTTTCCTGGAGATATAAGATTCTTATTGGCATGATTCGGCTCCACTCCTGTGTAAGTCTGATCTTTGTCAGCAACATCGTCGCTTCGTTTTAAGCCTCCCGAAGGTTTGTTTAGCTCAAAACAATGTGAATCACTGCCTGCAGAATCCTCTTCATCATCCACATGCTGAGGAGCACTAATAGCCGTATTCAAAGGAATGGACTCCAGAGAATTCCGGCGATTCTTGGGACCCCTTGAAACAAAATTATCATTTCCCCGGGAATCGGCAGTTTTTCGTTTGGCTTCAAGAAAATTCTCTATTTCAGAGCTTAATTTATCCACTATTGACTTCTTTTCTCCTAAGCCATTTTGACTTTCTCCAAGTTTCATCTGCATACGTTCATCAAGCCAGGATTCAGAAATCTGGAGAATCAACTGATTGCGATCATCTCTGTCCACCCAATCCTTGTCAGATTTCTGCTTCAGAACATGCACCTCTCTTTCATAATTCTTAATTCCACAAGCAAACTCGTCGCAAAGGTCCTCCAAAAGTTTCCGCAACTTTCTATCTCTCTCCAGCTCTTTCATACCACTAGCAAGTGATGTTTTCACATCATGAAGCTCTTTAGCTAACTTCCTGTGTAGGCTCTCTGAGCGCTTCCTTAACTTCCTCTCATCTTCAAGTTCATCTTTTACAGACTGAATGGCGGTACTGATCCGTTCTTGCTCTTTGCCTTTCCTAACTAGTTTATCTTCCGAAATTTGGTTCCTCAACTCTTCTATCTCATGCCTGTCTGCTTGTTGATATCTGACCAACTCTTTGATCTTGGCACGAGCATGGTCCAACTCCTTTTTCAGTGCTTTCACCAGGGCCATATTGGATGTGTGCTGTTCTTCTAGGCTCCAGATTCGATTCAATACTTTGAGTAGCTCTGTCGATGTTTTGAGGTTATAACCTGTCTCGCCAATCCTTCCTTTGAAATCCAAAGAACTGCTAGGCGTGACCGCAGGGTTATAAGGTGCCATCTGAAATAGAAAAGAAAACCACGAGTGAATAAAATAGTTGGAACAATTAAGAATTTAAAAGGACACACAACTTGAAGAACTTCCAGTTAATAGTAAAAGGGTCTGCAAGCAATGCCAGAATAGTTGGAAGTTCAATACACATTCACATATTCTCACACTTCCACAACTATTACAGTTTTCCTGCAAAATTTCAAAGCACTTTTAAAGCATACCAGGAGGTGGGTTAACATTTCCCATACTTATATCCCTAATGCAACAGGTTATGCAACTTATTACAAGTTCAAAATTAAGGTTTGGTTTGGTTTGGTTTAATGTTACAGTAACCATTGCATTTTCCATAGCATCCCATCATCAAGCATTTCCAAACTTATGCAGAATTAGTCCAAGTCCTTCACTTTGGTGCCTTCCACTTATAATTAGAGTCAACGTAATATCCACTCAGCAAGAGTAGGAAGAAAATCCAAATCCAAATTCAACTACTACGTACTCAGATATGATTACACTGGTTGCATCTACAATAGTCTGAAACACTTGCCGAAAGTAGGAACGGAGTAAGATGGTTACCTCCATGGAACTACCATAACTTGCTGGAGACACAGGTTCTATAGCATGATTGTTCCTTTCGACTAATCGGTAATGTTGCATCAGTGATGCAGCAACATGCCTCCTCAGACCGCTTGCACTCCCTGGCTGCCGGGAGACATAGATAAACATTAGTGGCAAGAAAGTAGAAAAAAGTTCTGACTAAAGCAGCTATTTCTTAATTTCTCATTTGTCTATAAATGATCAGCGCCCAATTTACATTGACGTATCTGGTACATGAGAATTAGTGCTACTATTGATACTCAATGGCAATAGTTACCAACTGATTTTTTCGCATTTGAATCATCTAATTTAAGCTGAGGCCTCTGATAGATTGAGAATAAGAATTGAACTATTGATGCTCAACGCAATAGTTACACACCGATATCAGGAGTGCAACGGTACCTAAGTGCACTCCTGATGCCATTGAGCCAAAGGCCTCTTGGCTAATCTAACTATTATAACAATACTACTTTTGCCGATCAAAAAAAGAAGTTACAGAGACAGATATTCTATGATTCTATCTCATTTAAATTATCTAAAACTTGACAACAACATAAATTTATCTTCGGAAGACGAGGAAGCCAGCTCATATAATAAGCCATAACAGATAGAAACAAGAAGATGTCATAGTTATTAAGGTAAGAATTGAGCACTAAACATCAAGAAACTGTCCTTTGGAATTAACCCTGAGACCCAGATAAGAACAAAAGTGAATTTGAGACAGCTAAACAGATTGAAAAAGTAGAAAACAAATAATGGAAGGCCCACACATGAGAAAAATATATAACCCACCAAAAGAATGAAAAGCCCATGTTTAAGTTCGATGTATAACTCCGGCAAAATGACAACGAAATTTATCCAAAGCTGACCACATCAACAATCCCAAAGGCAGTGCCAGTGAGAATTTAAGTACGAACAAAAAACCCATTATCAAAAAGCATACTCATCATAGAAAACAAGTGAAACCAACCAGGACAAATCAAAATAACAGACAACCCGATTGATGAAAACCCATAAACGAAAAAAAAAATGATTAAGGCAAAAAATCGGAACAATCCCCACGCAAGCAAGCCGGTCTGGACATCCGGTTATTAAAAAAAAATTGAGACAATAATTATGTAACAACATAACCTACCAGGAAAACAAAGAAAACTCATCAGGAAAAATCACAATCACAGACAACCCAAGCTATGAAACTCAAGAAAGACAATAAACCGACATGTTTTTTTATATGAACAACCAAAACCCATCAGAACTAATCACTATAATTAAAAAACAACCCAATTAACGAAAACACATAAAACATACTACAATTTAATATAATTGGAACCCACGTAAAAAAAAATTAGAAAAAAAAGCATATACCGTTAACAAACCCCAATCAATGAAAACCCAAGAAAGATCATAAATCAACATGTTTCATTATCACATAACTAAGGATATAACCATGTTTTTACCAGGTCAGGCGAGCTGGGGGAGGGATCAGGTTGCTCAAGTCCCTTGTCCTTGTTGTGGTGGTGGTGGTGGTGATGGTGGTGATTGAGGCGGCGGAGACGCGGCGGGGGACCGGGGACGCCACGGTGCATTTTGGAGAAGGGAAGGCGGTACTGATGGAGTTCCCAGAGAGTGGCAGCAAGTTCTCTTGCAGAAACCAGAGATGGAGGCAACTTGTTAGTGATTATAAAGGTGCTATCTTGTGCATCAGTGTTGGAAGAACAAGGACCGTTGCTGCCAGCGGCTGGAAGTAGCCTCCACGGGGGTAATACTGGAGTGTGTTGCCCCCCTCCTTTTTTCCCCACCAATAATACCCCTCTCCTCAACTTTTCCCCCAAATTCTCCCCTTGCTTTTCTGCTGGCTCCTCCCCACTTTTTCCCCCCCTTTTCATCTCTCTCTCCCTCTCTCTGATTGAACACACGTTCTCTAGAAATACTATTCTTTCCTCGTGATTTTGCTTCCCACATAATTAACAATACGATTTTTGGGGTCAGAAAAACCATGAAAGCCGGTTGCTAAGTAAAAGGTGGAGCCATAAATACTATCCAAAATAGTGAAGGGTGCTTGATAATATTCCATTTCTTGAACGGTCTCGCTAACCTCTGCCTATTAGGCGGAGAATAATATTTCAATAATTTCAAAGAAGTTCAGATATCAATGCACATATTACAGATATTAATATATTTTCACAATTATTAATACACTTTTCTTGAATATCAATGCACTTTTTACCTATTACCTTCCACTCTTAGGGCGGATGTTAGCATTTTCCTTCCTGGAAAGCTAGTGAATACTAGAGCCAGTAAAACGGTAGCTACTAAAGCGTAAACTGCTCGTTTTTCTTTCCCCGAGAATATAGCATGATGAGTCAAGTTACAGCAGCTCCAGATGAAAGAGAATAAATGGTACTCCCTCCGTTCCATAATGTTTATCCGGTCCGCAAAACGAGGATGTAAAAATAATATAATTTTTGTAAGCAAAAATCAAATTTTTTTCAACATTTCACTAGATATCGATGAGTTCTTTTAATTTATGAAAAAAGTTTGAATTTTTTCTTGAAATAAGTGCATTATTTTTGAGTCCTCGTTTTGCGGACCGGACAAACAATTTGGGACGAAGGGAGTATTAAGAAAAGGGATTTTCCAAGGATCTAAAACCAAATCCCTTTTGGGGGTCAAATACCTCTGATCTCTATCAAGAAAGTAATTTCTTATGAATTTTTTTAAGCTCAGTAAGAATGATCTACTTTTAACTTGACCAAAAGGTGATTGAGGTGCGTAGAAATTGACTCGGTACCCCTTACCGTAAAAAATTTATTTTCTCCAATCCATCTTCTTGACTGGGAAAGTGTACTGGGTGATGTTCAATTCATCAATTTACTTCTATCTATTCGTAATTCTTATGGAACTTTTATACGGTGAGGTCCTACGTACTATCTGTTCAGAGGAGGAAAAACAAAGCTCCTACTTTAATCTTTATGTTCTTTTTCTTTGCCCTATGTGTCGAGCTACTGTGGTGAACAGGTTAGGATGAGGGAACCGGCTCCTCTCATGATTACTTCTCTCTAGTCAGTGTCCAGTTTGGACTTTTGTGAGCCTGTCACAAAAGTCTAAATTGGAACCTCATATTGTAGATCTTTTTGAGAACTTCAACCTCACCAGAAATCATATTGATCAGATGCCATTTCATATTCAATCGGTGCACATTTATATCGGAAAAATATATCATTCATGATTTGAACCCAATTTGGGTTTTTTTAAACCTAAATGTGTGCCGATCGAGCATCAAATAGTATTCGATCAACATCATTTAGGTGAGGTTGAAGTTCTTGATGAGATCTACAATATTAACGGTTCCGATCATCCCAGATTCACAAAAGTTCAAACTGAACCGTGACCGGAGAAAAGTAAACATGGGAGTAGCCGGTTCCGTGAAGGAGGGAGTCATTCACTACCCACCGTGGCCAGTGAGGTGTTGTACTTATTGTAGGGTACAATCATAGACTTTCTCAACTGTCATTGTCTTGAAATAATATAATGAGTGATTATTTCTTGGAGTACCAACACGTGATATTTATATACTTAATCCTAATGGTCTGTTTGAATAATAGAAAGTGAAGTGAAATAAAAAAAAAGAAATTTTTTTTTCTTATATCCATTTGATTAGAATGAAAGTTTTGTAAGAAAATAATTGAGAAAATAAAATATTATTGTTTGAAAAGGAGGAAAATTGCCCAAATTAGAAGAAAAAAGGTAGAGGGAATAGGATAAAGAGGGAAGTTAAAGTAATACTGTAATTGTTGATTTTCTTGAGAAAATAAAATTTCTCTGCACATTTTGTAAGAAAAAGTAAGGCAAACTCTTAAGTTTTAGAGAGTTGTATGAGAAAATTTACTTTTTACCATTTTCTAGGATATTCATGCTACGTGAACGTAAAAACAATATATATTTTTTCTTTCTTTCTTGCATTTTCTACCATTATATTGCTAATCAAATGGACCCTAAGCTCCGGGTGAATGTGACCAACTTCTCATGTCGGAAACATTGAGTGCATCTGTCTGAATTTATATGAGTCATGGCGAACCTCTCTTGTAAAAAATAACATAAACGTGATTTTCTTGTGGATCCCGACTTAAGTTTGAAATTATATCAATGTTAAGTACTCCTAGTAATTATTTCCAATAATGCTAGGGGCACACACAATTACACGCGCAATGGCAAACCCACACATTCTCCCGTGTGCGTCCTTGGCATTTTTTAAAATTTCTTTCCACCTCCAAAAATGGGACCCATTTTGTTTGGTTTTGAGAAATTTTATGATAGTAATGAGTGGTACTAATAAAATGCAAATATAAAGATTGAGAAATTTATTGAGGACGAACAGAGAGTAAAAAAAAAAATTGAAAAAAATTGAAAAAGAACAAAATGTCATTTCTGAAATTTTCTTGACGTGTCGTGTTGGATTTCCATCTCTCTTTTACGCCTACGCCTCTTCACCTGAGGCTAGTGGTTTTCTTCCTCCCATCCTATCAGTCCTCTTGAGATCTGCATAGCAAGATCCGGCCGTGAGCAATCCAATTGGTATTATTCTTGGTGTTTTTCCAATGTTGCATTATGGATTTTGTTTTTCTCAAGGGATAAGAATGAATGAAATGACCCATGCATGATCCCCCATAGAAATATACAGTATTCCCACGGTTCCACCGTCTCTAAATAAATGTTTGACGTGAAAAACTACGCTTTTAAAAAAATACATTTGTTTTTTTTCATAAATTAATAGATAGCAATAAGTTCTATTAGATTGTGAAAAAAAATTAAAATTTTTAATAAAGAATATGCACGTTTTGTAAAGCCTAATTTTGTGCGTCGGACACTTATTTTAACAAAGCACATGAATGAAAGTGGGGGTTTTTTCCGTAGGAAAACGACACTTTTAACCTCAGTTTTTTTTTTCTAAAATTGAGATGTTAAGCTGTTAAAGGTTACGGTTTTGTCGTTTTTTATCACAATTTTTATCATTTTAGTCACGGTTTTAATAAGTTTTAATCATGGTTCTATCCCGTGGTTAAAAGATAAGGACTTTCAGTAACATCTTGATAGACCACGGTTTTAAATACGAGATTAAAATTGAAAAACCGCATTAGATGACTGAGATCTTTATCTATTTTTCTAATAGTGACCACCATAAAAAATACTATTTGATTTCGATATAATTCAAAATTCGTGTGGTTATGATCTTAACTTTTGATTATTTGCTTAAAGAGAGGCAAATAAGTAAAAACTACGCTAAACACGTAAGTTAGTCGAACACTATATTAAAAAAATAAGAAAATAATACCGAACGAGCCCTCAAGCCCAAGACACGATTGAGCTTTCAAACACGTATAGCCGTTAAGTTTATACTCCATTTGACAACAAATATTCCTCATTAACTTATTAATTGGATATATGGTCATTCAAGCAATTAAAAAAGGAACATACTAATTAATTAAACTAGCTTACTGCATGTCATTTGTTAAAAACATTAAAAAGGTGTACCAATGGATCCCAAAAACAAGTGCAAGAGGAGGTATATATTAGATAGAGAATAAATTCTGTCCGGATGAGCCAGATAGTGTACCTATGGATCGTAAAAGACATTTTGGAAAAACAAGTGCAAGTGGAGGTATATATTAGATAGAGAATAAATTCTGTCCGGATGAGCCGGACATAATGGATTTTTCGCCAGTGCCCCTCGTGGGCCCTCTTCGTGTATTTTTTTTTGTGTAATTTAAACCGTGCATTTTGTGGGTCTGTAAAATAATGTCCTTACGCAAAAAAAATAGCTTGTCCGGACATTGATAGGTATGTCAAAAGTTGAGTTCTAGACGGAAAAATGAACGGCCTGGATCTGTCAACTGTTTTTTAAGTTAAACTGTTCACAGCCGTTCATTTTTTCGTCTAAAAACTCAACTTTTAACATACCTATCAATGTTCGGATAAGCTGATTTTTTGCATAAATACATTATTTTATAGGCCCTATAAGATAACAGTTTGAATTACCTAAAAACAATGCGCGAAGAGGGCCTCCAGAGGTTGCGGAAAACTCCCATTTTCCGTCTCAGATAGAATTTACACTCAATTAGATAACGAAGCTAGTTCATTCACCCCATGTACAATAGCAATGTGGAAGTTGGAAGTTCGAAACTGATTGATGTTAATGTTAATGTTAATGTAAATGCTAGAGACTTGGGGCCGAGCAAGCTGAAGATCTGGTGGTGATTGAGGACTTAGTTTTATGTTGGATGTTGACTGTTTTGTTTATATAGCTCTTCATTGATGACTCGGTTGAATAAAAACTCGTTTCCTTGAATGTTTTATGAATTTCCGAAGTTAAAAGAAAGAAAGAACGAACTTATTGATGTGCAGTAACAGAAAAACTTTTCCAGGAAAAACTTAACTTTGACACATCAATAAGAGTAAATCTCGAATTCATGTAATCGGTGGGTTAAGATAATACCAATGAAAATTGATCGTAAAATTCCTGATTATGCTGTTAATTTTGACAATAATCTTAACCAGCTGGTGTACTCTGTTGTTTAATGTGATGCATATTGAGATTGACTATGATTCAGATATGGCATAGTGTAACCCTAGCCGTCGCACGTCTTAGTTTCTCCCTTCCCCTCCCTCCCCCTAGGGCTTCCACCCTAAGATGGGCGGCGGGAGGGGGGCCGATCTCCCCTATGGAGTTTTTCTCTCCATCAGCCTCCAATCAGAATCTATTTTCTCCTCCTTTCATCACTCTCCACCCTCATCCTTCCTCTCCCGTCTCCTGATGCCTTGGCCTTCCCGGTTCCTCTACCGTCAGACCTCTTCCATATTCGCCGTTCACCAGTGACTCGTCTGGTGATGGGTTCAGATGTGCGGCTGTGGGTGCGGAGCTTTTAGTGCATGATTGAACCGCCGGAGTTGGAGATCTTTGTTGGTAGATGATGATGGCAAGGTTTTTTCGTTTTCTTGTTGGCTTGTGATCTTTTGCTTATTCTTCTTCTTTTTGTAGAGGTTTTTCGCTCCGGTTTCTTGCCGTGAGGCTTTCTCTCGACTGAATTTCTCTCAGTTGAGTTGTTTCTTGTTTCCGTAGGAAAAAAATTTAGTTGGTTTGGGGTATAGTCTGTGGAATGAATCCCCGTCGTTTTGATTACTTGATCCTTTGTCTGAGAATAAGTTTTTATCTTGATGTAATCTTTGGTTGGAGTTATACTATCTGTTATCATTTTGAAAAAAAAAAAAAATTTGGCATAGTGTATTTAAGAGGTAACCGGTAAGCATATGATAATTATTGTGGGCCACCGGGTCCAACATGCTATGATGAATCTCGCATGTCCAGAAGCATTGAACAACTTCTCTCTGTGGCCTTTGTTCCCCAAAACGGTGGGATGTCCGGCACAACTTACATGCACCTTGCTTAATCTCCTATCCCGTCTGGTCAAAGAGGACATCCACACCTGAACCAACAAATTCACAAGAATTTTTTTTTTGTGTATGTAACCTGACCCTAAAACCCAAAATCGAATCCTGATTAATTGTGTGTGAAATAAAACCACCCGCCTACCGAACTAACCCATCTGGTGGGCCTGGTCTACAAGCAACATTGCTTTAATCTCTTCTAGTTGCTATGTCCCAAAGGCCGAGCCATTATTATGAGGCGCCCCTTTCTTTTTGAATTTGTCAAACCTTCGTAGTACGAGAGGTAGATGTGAATTTAGAAATGAGTCCTGCTACCGGTACAGATTTTTGTTCACAGATTGTGCACAGATTTCGTTGTGGGGCCCACCACGGGTCCCACACAAATCATCCAAGCCGTTCATTAAATGTAAAACATTTTTTCAAGGGTTTCCGTAAAAAATAAGCTCAATCCAATACCTATAGGTGCTTCATCCAACCATCTAACTTTTCTTTCAGATTTTCGGATAATAAAAAGTTATACGATTGGATCGAGCATCTATAGGTATCGGATTGAGATTATTTTTTACGGGGACCCTTGAAAAAATATTTTACATTTAATGAACGGCTCGAATGATTTGTGTGGGACCCATGGTGGGCTCCACAACAAAATCTGTGCACAATCTGTGTACAGATTGTATGTGTGTGTAGCATTTTTGTTTAGAAATTTCCCACCACCTATCCATAGAGAGGCTAAACCATTCTCATCGCTGAACCAGGGATATATGCTGTTGTTCGCACTGTGCTGTGCACATTTGGACTGTTGATCTTGACAATCAACGGTCTGAATTGCCCGGTGTTGTGCGTAATCTCAACCGTCGACCCGTTCAGCAATCCGGATAGTGATTGCCGGGATTAATAGCACCGTGCACACAGCACCATCCCCCGATTGCACTGAAACAAGTACTACTACTCAAGACTGATCATGAAGTCCTTAGGCCATCCACAGTGGTATAATCAAATGCCAATTGTTTTTAAAGTTAACAATGTTGTTGTAAAAGATCGCTCACAATGGTATAATCAAACTTAGCAACATCCTTAGAAATAATCAAATTTTAGGCTTTGGATAACCAAAACTAGCAACCTTTTTCAATAATTAAAATTTGTGAACCCTACACCACATAAGTTAACTAATTCCAAAATTTGTATACAAACGTGTTTCAACTGGTATTTTCTTTTTCTCTTATTCGCCTACTCTTTTATTTTTGGTAAAAAAAAATAAAATTGAAGAATAAAAATTTTATGTAGCCAAGCTTCTTCGCCTACTCTATGTCTTCTTCACTTCACCCACAAACTATTTCTCTTTCTTTTCCTTCAGAAGTGAAACTCATATCTCTCGATCATCTACAATTCAACTCATCGTCGCTGGATTAAGGTGTTTCACTCTTCTTTCCTGTTTCAATTCCCCCCCCACCCCCCCCCCCCCCACACACACACACACACACACACACACACACACACACACACACACGCCCCACAAAAAAAAAATTCATAATAAGAGAGAAGGAAGTTACCGATTTTTTTTTCCCAAAATTAAGAGAAAGAATCGATATATTTTAACCCATAAAAAACGTAACTGGAGGGAAGTGAATGACGGAAAATAGAGGGGGATATAGAGTGAAATTGTAGTGGACTCCATATTTTGGTTATGGACTAGAAGTGACCATAGTGGAGCTTAACATTGTTAAGCTTAGAAACCTCTTAAGTGAATAATCAAAAGCTGATGTGTCAACTTTTGATTATCCTTTTTTGATTATACCACTGTAGATGGCCTTATAGCTTTACAGTATCACGAAACCTTATTCTATAACTGAGTCTTGAAACCTAGTTCATGCACACCTTAACTCATTGAGATTTTAAAATTGATGACCGTACTAATCTTCAATATCTCAAGTCAAGAGTACTTCTAATAATGACAGATAGAGATGAACCTACGAATTCATAGAGGTAAACCTCTTACTTCTTGTCATACTCTTATTCGAATCGACCCACTCCCAGGGTTGTATCACGAAAGGTTACAAAATAAAGGAAGGTTCGATCTCTCAAATCTTTAATTTTCTCAAATATGGTGAAGATTGACAATAAGATCTTGCTTTGCATGTCTTGTGTGGCCGAGTATAGAAAATCAACACCGAAGCAGACATATTGGGTGCTTGGCAGAGATTTGAGCCCGATTCTATTATTGAGGTGTTTGATATTACACAAATTCTTTTACAGGAATGCATTCTCGAAAAAAAGACAGAGAGAGCCATTTGTACTTTTTTTGAATCCTCCTAGAAGTTCCGAGTCGTCTAAACGTGTTTTGGACGGTTCAAATCCGAGCACTCTCTCTCCTACTCAACCTACCACTCTCTCTTCTCTTTCTCTGCCTCTAAATCCTAGCCGTCCAAAACGTTTGGACGGCTCGAATGCTCGCTCGGGTACCACGTGGACAATACCTTATTTGCACCCTAAAATTTCTCCGGGATTCTCGCATTTCGAAGGCTTTGGTGACCACTGCCAGAGACAAAAAGATAATATTCAATACTTTATGTTGGACAAATCTAGCCACCCTACAATGCTACTCCAAGAGCTCCACTCTTACCTTAATTATTCAGTACTTCAATTTGAACATTGCTGCGGATCAAAAAAAAAAAAAAAAATTTGAACATTGCTCCATTAACTTTTTACCACCATACATTGGTCTGGAACTCATTACAAAGTGTCCTTCGCACCAATGTGTTGTGCAGCAACAGACGCATGATTTGTGCACATTGGGCATCGACAAACTTCTTTCTCTACAATGATAACAAAATCATGTTCCATTCAAGAAGTCTTCGAATAAGCATCCGACTAGCTTCAATCAGTCTGTCCGCCAAGGGCCCTTGGTTCACCAACTGGTATAGGAGGTGCCGCAGGTCCGTGTGATTCTCCATGTTACTCAAAAACCATTCCAACGTAAGCTTCTTTTTCCATCGGTTAAAGGGGGCTCTGGTCTCCAGGATCCCGGTCGACCCAATTGAGACTACCAAACCTAATACGAGGGTCTTGCGAGGTCTTTCTCGAATAAGTTCTGAAGAAGTCTTGGCCAGCTTGATACCTTCCAAGACCTTTTGGTGAAAGGATAGCAGTCAAGCCACAAGAGAAAGAGATCATTAACATCGACGCTTCCAAAGATACAACCTAAAAAAGTAGGGAGTTCGGTCAGAGACTAGAAAAGTATGAAATCTTATATATTAACACATTGCTACTCGGCGGATCTAAGTTTGTATGTATAATACGTTGCCATCATTTATTTTGCATGCGCGACCAATTTATTTTGATAACGAAGAATTATAGGGAGTTTTTTTCACACATATATACTTATTGCAAAAATATTTTCATTCGAGGGACTTGCGATCCCATTCAATAAGAGTTTTGAATTTTGGATTCTAATTATTATCTTATTTTCTTCTAATCATTACTCTCATTTTTCTCTCTATCTCTCTCCAATCATTACTCTAATTATTATTTTATTTCTCTCTACACTCATTACCTACAAATCCAAATCAAAAATCTCAAAACGAACGGGGCCGCAGTGGCCTATCTTATAGAACTATTCTAAATTAACCTTAAAAAAACTAGTATAATTAAAGAGAATATTTAGAGTTGTGCAGGGCCCGGTCGCTCCCAGCACTCTTTCCACCCGCCCCTTAAATGTGTGATGGGAAAGATTCTGGAAAAATATTTTTTATTTGCGTGTTGTGTTGGATAATTAAAGGCAAAGTTCGTACTGCATTCAACAAAAATGGAGTGTTAAAATTAGAATAAAATAGAGTGTTAAAAGTCATTATACATACATGCACATTCGTATTAAAGTCCTATCAATGAAATTCTCTTCTTCTTCTTCTTTTTTTAATCAAAATGATAGGATTTGTATCATACCATAAACAGTCAAATACAACGAAGTTGGATATCGTCTTAAGAAGAGTAAATAACTAAACAAGAGGCCTAGCTACCAAAGATCATCCACTAAAGCCTCAAAACTAGGCATTGCCAGAATAGTGCAAACTTGATATGATTAGCAGGGTTCAGAAACCAATCCAAGCCCAACCCAGATAAGAATGGGCCCTAATGAACAGTGTGGGATAAACATTGCTACCAATAATTCACATTGAGATAATGAACTAATGAAGGGTTGTTTTAGTGGCTGGAAAGTTAGAATTTGGCATGACGGGACATTACTTCCTGGTGGAGGCGACAGGGTACCACACCTGCTGCAATTCACGGACCGAAAATTGAGATAACGAGGAAATTTGAAATGATTTGCAGGGTTCAGCAAAATCTATCCAAGCCCAACCCAGATACGAATAAGCCCTTATGAACAGTTGGACAAGCACTGCTATGGGATCCATCATCCGGTCCACAATATGCTATAACGGACACCCAGTATAGCCCATGATTGCTATATTTTGATTCTACATACAAAAGATCTATATCTAATTTCAATCGTTTTACCACCACAAACACTTACACAAACGCATACACAAAAAAACTCACATACACTATAGGTCCCGCACACACTACACGCGTTTAATGGTGTGGGTCCCACCGTGCATGCGAGTGGATTTGTGTATTTGTTTGTGGAGCTAGAATTATTCAGTCGACTTACTTGGGCTTACACACACAATTGGTTAGACACCCTTAAGTCCCGTGGCTGCACTGTAAATCAAGCCCCTACCAGCTATTTTGCACAAACTTTCGCTTGCCGGAAAAGTGATCCCTAGATTTTGACCTTTTAGACTCTGGCTTTGTTTGGAACTTGTGAAAAAGAAGAGAAAAGGAAGGAAAAGTTAAAAAAAATTCTATCCCATGGGTTGGTTGAGAGAGAGAAAAAAATGAGAGAAAATAGAAATATCTAGAATTGTGCACAGTATAATTTTCATTTCATTTTCCTTTCTTTTCTTTTCTTCCGTTTCTTCAAGTTCCAAACAAAGCATTAGTAAGAGTTATACTAAAAAAGACTTGTACTAATAAGTCACTACCTGACTTGTTCGTTCTGGGTCTCAAAACCCATGCGCACGGTTCTCGATGAATTTTATCTATTTCTCTCTACTCATTACTCTAAAAAATCTCCCTCAAAATCCAAACCGAACAGGGTTCTTGATTCAATATTTTCTATTTCCTTTTTCCACTGAATAAGGCCTAATGATGGGGTGTTGCGCTGTATTATGGAAAAGTTTTTTTTTTATTTTTTATAACAGCATATGGAAACGATTTATTAATCATCTATCCATCGTAAGATATTGTTCATTAATTCAACTTTTTGTTAATGCGCATGCCCATAGCCTCCCTGAACAGAATTTCAAGTTCCTTTCTCCTTTCTTTAATAAACATATATGTCCGGCATAACTGGTCCCGTTTCAGAAACCTTCTTAAAAAATAAACAGTTTGTTTCACATTTTTAAACTCAAAAAAATAAAGTAAATGAAAAATAATTTTTTAATTTTTTTTTGCATCGTATAAAAGATCTTATCGAGATCTTCCAAACAAGATTCATATTGCACATTTTTAGATTTCAATAAACTCATAATTTTTGAACTTGAAATTGTCTTCTTAAAAAATAAGGACTTATTTTTTATTCCGAAACAGAGCTAATTGTTTGGAAAATCTCCAGTGGAGCCCAACAACTTTTCGCTGATGGTGGGAGTCAAACTTGTGCAATTGACAAATTGGGACAATAAGGCCCCATACTCCTACTCGGCCTGTTTTATATACTATTAGTCGCACAGGTTCATTGTTTTATTTGCTTTTCATGTCATTCGAAGAGACAACAGAGTTGGGTGAAGTAAATTAGGGGTAGTTTTCATTATTTTTTTTTCTGCAGGTCAATGACAATAGTTAAGTTGTTTTTATTAAATGATATTTTTATTGATGTATGTGAGGAGAATGACCTGTCTAAAAATTCTTGAAATTTTGGTTTTTAGTCCAATTAGCAAATTTAGCTTATTGGAAACCACCCCTAACTAAAAAGAACTTCCTTAAATTGGAGAGGAGAGTCAGAAGATCGGAGAGGAAAATTAAAAAGTAAAGAACTTATTGCGGAGGTCGGAGCCAAGTTCGATAAATTGAAGCCTAGAAACAAAAAGGGCCCTCTCATTCCTCGTTGTTCTTTAAGGAAGCTAGCAAGATGTTGGATGTAGGTCATGCTTTGGGTATTGAAATTAGAGGGAGAAATCATAATTTGAAGAAATTTGTTGAGATGCAAGAGGAAGAATTAAGGGATAGGATCCATGCTTTAGATGATTTGGAGGTAGAGTTTGTCTCGGATGAAGAAGGGGACCTGGAGGATGAAGCGCCTCTCTCTTTGGATTTTCAATATTGAGTTTTTTTGGCGGGTTTGGGGTGTGTCGGGTGTTTAGTTGTCTATGTTTTGTTTTTTTGGTGTTCGTTTGGTTGTTTGGACTGCTTTGGGGCTTTAAGTTTGTTTTTGGTTCTTGGTTGTTTTCGGTTTTTGGGGTTCTGATGCAGAATGGAAATGGTTTATTATTTAAGAAATAGATATTTAGTTTTATTATTTTGGTTATAAATTATTTTTGAATATTTCGCTTTGAGTGCCATTTGTTTTGACAAGTTTTCTTTTATTATCTAGTATTGATATTTGAGATCAAATCTTTTGATTTTGGTAATATTGAGTCAAGTAGCGATTCACCGGGATTCAGCTTCCTGTTTTGGTGATTCCTTTTCGGTCTTAGGTGTTTAGTATAAAATAAGTTGTAGGGTGACATTCAAATGGAGTTGTTTTATGAATTATTAATGAAAATTTGAGAAGTTTTCTCATAATTGTTTGTTCGTAGAGAGAGTATCTCTAGTTCAAACTTATTTGTGATTGTCCTTATTGCGCGTTGACGGGGAATGCTAAGTACAAAGAAAATTTACCTCGAAAGTACCCCAAAAACAGCAATCAGTGGTTTAGAATTACTTTGATGATTGTGTCACACACATCAAAGTGAATCTTAACCACTAGTTGATCTTTTCGGGATAGTTTCGGGGTAAATTTTCTTTGTCCCTAGCATTTTTGGTTCTTCTATTTCAACATGCCTCCCTGCATCAGTTGGTATCAGAGCCTGCGCTCGATTCCGGATCATGGCGCGACAAGGATTCCGTTATGGTCATTATGCTGTTGCTGAAGATGTGTATGAACGAAGTAAAGCTACACAAGAAGCACGAATGGAGGCACGGTTCCAACAACTTGAGCAGCGTGTGATGGATGCGATTGGCGTCCTAACCGATCAGATGGTTGCCATGGCTGTTGGGGGGAACCTACCTCGCCGTCGTCCGGTTCAACCTCGGTTTCCGAAAGAGGAGGAGGTGTCAGATGCTATTTCTATCACCAAACCTTTGGCTGGTAACCATAAGTCAAGGGGGAGGACAAAAGTGAATGAAGCTACCATCAAGTGACCATTCACATCAAATATTATTCCAGATCCAGTAGTGGATTGCAATAAGCCACCAATTTTTGACGAAAAATCAGTGGAGAAAATTTCAAAAAAAGAAAATTAGAAAATATTGCAAAAAGAAGTTACAAAGTTGGTGTTGTTGGAAATTGAATTTATTGATTCGTTTTGGGAGTTTATTAAATACACTACATGCAAGCGTCCTTGTGTTTCAATCCGGGAGGAAGGTAGATTTGTTTTATTGATGGAACTTATTTTCTCACAATTTTCAGATTGTTGTTTACAGTTTGGGTTGGAAAAAATAAATTTGAAGTACAAGATTGATGCAGACAAGCTTCGGTGAATTCAACTCTCGAGGACGAGTTTCTTCAAGCGGGGGAGGATGATGCAGGCCGATATTTTGATTATTCTAGAAATATAGAAATCTTAATTTATTATTTTGAGTTTAGCATTTTAGTAGGAATGTTTTATGTTAGTCAAGATAATTTATAAGTATTTAGTTGTCCTAGTTTGATTTGATCTAGTATTCCTATTTTGAATAGGTTTCTAGGTCAAGGAAAATTAGGAAGGATTGATTTTATTTCCTTATGTTTATTTTCCATTTTAGATTTTAAGAAAGCTAGGTTTAGGAATTCTATTTATTAATATAAATAAGGTTGTAAGCCTTAGGGCTAAGTAGTTGTTTTTTTTATGAATATTAATGAAAATTGAGATTATTTCTCATTATTGTGTGTTCGTAGAGGGAGCACCTCTAGTTCATACTTATTCGTGATTGTCCTTGTTGCGCGTTCTTCAATTCCAACACGCCTCCCTGTATCAATTGGTATCAAAGCACCTCTAGTATCATCAGTTAGTGTCGGATGATGTTTCTATCACTAAACATTTGGCTAGTAATCATCAATCGAGGGGGAAGGCAAGGGCGGTCAAGATTTGGGTTTCAAATCATGATCAACAACTTTGGGAATCTGGTTTATACACCAGAAAAAATCCTAAAGGTTGATACGGTGAATGATACTATTGATGAGTGGCCTTTTACATCGAAGTCTATTCCAGATCTAGTTGTGGATTGGAGTAAGCTGCCAATTTTTGATGAAGAACCATTCATTGGCGGAGAGGATTGTTTTTTCACTTCCAAAGAAGATAATGTTTTCACTGATGGATGTATAGTTGAAGTGGCTGAAGAACAAACACTTGGATTCCAACTAGACAATAATTCAAAGAACCAAGGAATTGCAGCTGTGGTGGTGTCAACTGGCACTAGGTGCATGGAAGGTGTTGATGGCATTAGCTGAGATTAGATGAGATTGAGGCTGATCGGTCCAATCATTTCTTGGGTCATTTTTGGGAATTTATTGAACACGCAGGAAGTAAGGGGCCGTGTATTTCATTTCTAAAGCAGCAAACTATTCCTTTAATTACAGAAGATTTTTCATTTAAAGTCAATTTCGAAAAAATTAATTTGAAATTCAAGATTGATGCAGACAAGGTTCGACGTATTCAATTGTATAAACTGGAGGACGAATTTCTTCAAGACGGAAAGAATGATGCAGAATGGAAATGGTTTATTATTTAAGAAATAGATATTTAGTTTTATTATTTTGGTTATAAATTATATTTGAATATTTCGCTTTGGGTGACATTTGTTTTGACAAGTTTTCTTTTATTATCTAGTATTGATATTTGAGATCAAATCTTTTGATTTTGGTAATATTGAGTCAAGTAGAGATTCACCGGGATTCAGCTTCCTGTTTTGCTGATTCTTTTTCGGTCTTAGATTTTTAGTATAAAATAAGTTGTATGGTGACATTCAAATGGAGTTGTTTTATGAATTATTAATGAAAATTTGAGAAGTTTTCTCATAATTGTTTGTTCGTAGAGAGAGTATCTCTAGTTCAAACTTATTTGTGATTGTCCTTGTTGCGCGTTCTTCTATTTCAACACGCTTCCCTGCATCAGGTTCCTGGCTATTTTTGATTTTCGGTGTTCGATTGACGTCTTACCTGTCTTTAAGTCTTGGGTGACTTTTTGTCGGTGAGCCATTGTTTCTTTTAATTTTTGTAATCCTTTATAAAGATTAATAAATTCTTTCTTTTTAAAAAAAAACCTTATTAAAAACAAAAGCTCCAAAAGTAAAAAATAAAAAATTGCCTTTGTAGATTGTGATCGATGCAGTTTTTGACAAGATTCCCATGAACATAGTAAGGCTGGAAGGCTTTATTTGTTGTAAAGTTAAGGTGTAAGACACCAAAAAGGCCAAAGCCACATGTTATACTGCCATCCATTGTTTTTGGTTTATAGCTTCTTCTTCTTTTTTTTAGAGAAAAAAATCCCACTTCGAACACCTGGAAAGTTCAACTAAATCCCCTATATAATCATCACACGATTCTCAACCAATCATGCACCCACGGTACATAGGGTCTCGACCATCTCCGGTCCTAATTAAGGAGGTACTAGACCCGTCTATTTTCTCAAATTTTTGTACCCATCGCGGATCCAAATGGATTATCAAAATTGTTCATTTGGTAGAACTTATCGAGTACTGTAACTGTACAGAAAGCTATGTTGATCAATTATTGATAAATAACTGTTCGCACGAAACACTTATATCTTGCACAAATGGATTTTGTCCAGTGTACACGGTGGATTTTTTTTTTTTGAAATATAAATGTGATGTGAACATGTACTGATTGGTATCCGATCGACATAAGTTTTGCATGGTCGTAGTTTTCGACAAGCTAAACGGCTCTGATCATCAATTTGAATCTGGAATGGGCCCGAAAATTGGGAAACGTGAAGTGTCCACTGTCCAATCCCTCCTTAAACTGAAGAGGGATCTACACCCTCAACTCGATCAACAACTTTACAACGTACTCAACTCGATTGCCATGTTTTCAAGTTGGGATTTGGTGCACTATATCTTCAATAGTTGTAATTATTGTAGTTTTGATAATGTTAGATAACATTTATAATAAGCAATCTATTCCTGATAACTTCAACTATTTTTACTTCAGTATTAGTCAAATCTAACCCAACGAGTTTTTACTCTGTTGCTAGTACTAGCTGCTAATCCCAAGCGATTTTCTCTCCAAAATCACCACAAAAAAAATAACCATCATAAGAGTATGAATAGGATGTGCAATTCCTTTCGGTATGGAAGTTCAAACTCACAAAGTATATTCTCTCTATGTGTGGATAAAACCAATTAATTAAGTTCATAATTGATTAATTTCTTCTTCGCAATAAGCTTTTTCTTCAATGTCTATTTTTGGGCTTCCTATTTCTCTCATTTTTAACCTTGAAAATATAGCGTCGGAGGATAATTATCGATCTAGCACGAACCTTGTCTTTCCAGTTCCTTTAATTTCTACCTTGATTTCACTTCAAAATGAAGCTCCTCCTAAAATATAAAGAGTACTTTGATATGATATATATCCAGCATTTCTTTTCCATTTCTTAATGATATTTATTTCCAAAATTCATGGCCTTCAAGAGATATTCAAATCTTGATCACAAGGTAAGTCTGCAGGAATTGAGCTGGCTCAATTAGTATATACTCAATTGGAGTAGTATATAAATCTTATATCCAATCAAAGGATTGCTTATAGATTTGAATTCCACCAACTTGAGAATAAACCCGAGACAAAGATACATGTGTAAATTGGTTTGCCGAGAATTGATATAACATTTAAGAAGTTTCGAACCTAAAATCTAGGGGGATCAGCAACTTCATAAGCCAAATGCTTACTTTTTACAAACAATGAAAGAGAATGAGTTGTGGTAGCAAGTCAACGTATATTGATTGTGGTTGTGGTTGGTTTTTGTTGGACGCGGGGGGTTGCTGTCCCAATTTTGGGGCCCACCCCGGTCTCGCTCCGATGATCTGAATCGTTCACTTTGTAGAGCTCGTCGAGTAAAACAACTATGCAAAAAAATCAGCTTAATTGGATATCATTAAGTACCTGATCGGAGCCCATATAACTCTCAGTCCATGGGTTACAGTGGATTTGATCCAATGTTTCGGATCCATTCTTTTTAAGATAAAAAGGTTCCGATCAGGTACTTAATGATATCCAATTAAGCTGATTTTTTGCATAGTTGTTCTACTCGACGAGCTCTACAAAGTGAACGATTCAGATCATTGGAGCGAGACCGGGATGGGCCCCAAAATAAGGTGCAGCAGCCCCCCTCCCTCCACTTTTTTAAATGAGAGGTTGTGGATCGATCTTCACGATCGCCTAAAATAAGAGTCCATGATTCTAGATTGATGATATAGATCCCCAGTAGTACCACTGGTCAACTAGCAGTGTGTAAGACAAGGGTAGATAGTGAGACAAATCTTATCGTTCTTATGTCTTGTATAATTTTTTTAATAGACATAATTCAAACGAATTAAATTGGAACACTCTTCCCCCCTCATTTTCTGACAATTGGATTTCTCTGAAAAAAACAAGAAAAATGTTTAGAAATTATCAACCGACCAATTTATGAAAAGTGTTCTGCAAAATTTGTTCTAAGAATTATGATCAATTATATATTACCTGAGATCTACAAACTTAATTAATCCCGAGGTTATCCATGAATACTTACAGGGAAAGATTATCCATAAATTTGGGAATTTATTTGAAATGTGTTTTCACGCCTTTTTGCCCAGGTGACAGAGATGAACGCTTCAGAAGAGTCGGTTCTTTTTCTTTTTGTAAGTAAATATATAGTCGGTTCATTTAAATTTGTCGAGGCAAAGACTCTAGTTTTTGTGGATTTGCAAGACGATTAAGAGTGCTTTTGAAAGTTTGATCTATATTTATGCACTACGTTTTTATGCCTCAGCATGCATTCCCATATTTTTTTTTTTTTGAATTCTACTTTTGTATGAAGCAAACACAACCCTATCCGCCCGTCGGTTCTTTGTCTTTTTGTAAGCAATATCCATTGACTCCAAAATAAAATTTAATAAAAAAAATATGTTTTCCTGTTCTTATAGAGTTGATATTTATTTCACTAATTGACCATATCCCCAACATTCTTAATGAAGTTGACTTGTCCATTACTACCACTAAAATAGTCGACGTATAATCTATTTGTGGATTATAATAAGGCAATAATGGCTTTCACTAAGGCAATAATGGCTATCACTGACGGGGAAATTTTCAACCCTCAATTATTGAGGTTAAAGAAACAAGAAAAAGTCTCTTAGAGCATCCACAGTAGAATAAGCAAATGTGAATAATCAAAACATGCCACATCAAATTTTGATTATCTATTTAGAGGTCGCTAAAGTTAACAACGTCAATTCTCACATTGGTTATTTTTTGCCCATAATTAAAATCAATAGGCCCTCCAAACTTTTTCCCTTCATTTCACGCATATTTTTGAAAAAAAATAGTTTATTAAACAGTTTTTGACGAAAATAAAACAGTTGTTGTGTAAAAAAAAAATCGAAACAAAAAACACACTTTGTTCACTTAAAAAACTGTAAATACAGTTTTGAGAAATTTTGAAAGAACTGTATTTACACAAACAGTTTTGAAAATTTAAAAACTATAAATACAGTTTTTTAAAAACAGATTTTGTGTAAAAAAACAGTTTTAAAATCTCAAAATCCATTTACCAAAAAAATAGTATTTTTAAAAAGTTTGTAATTTCAAAAACAGGTTTTTAAAAACACACACTTCATATACTTACACTTTTTAAAAATTTTGAAAAAACATTTTTTTTGTACAAAAAAAGTTTTTGAAAAATTCACTTTTTTAAAATTAGTTTTTGAAAACATTGTTGAGAAAGAGAAAAAAATGGAAGAGAGAGAGAGAAAATGTTTTTGTGTAATGATGGTGTACTTGATTGAGAGAGAGAGAGAGAGAGAGAGAGAGAAAATTTAATTATTGGCAAAAAGTTGTTAGTTTTAATTATTTAAAGACCAAAATTTGATGAGTTGCTAAAAAGTTGCTAGGTTTGATTATTCCAATGTGAGTACTTTTTTGAGCAAACATTGTTAACTTTAACAACATTTTGGTTTTGATTATTCCACTGTGGATGCTCTTATGATCTAATCAAATTAAAAAGGGTTCGAATATTCTCTCCGATCCAAGTCTTGTGCACTAAGAGCCAATCCAAAGCTGGACCAATGCTTCCGATCTGCGTCTTCGGCTCTAAGAGCCGGTCCAAAGCTGGACCAATGCTTCCGATTTGCTTTGAGACTCTTACCGGTTTGAGTGGGCTTTCAACTCTAGACCGGTAAGAATTTACTCTCTTACATTTGCTCTTAAACTGATCTTACCAGTAAGAGTATCAGAACAAATCCGAACCATTAATTGCAATATTGGACAAGTGAGAGTTTGGACTATTCCCGTTCAGTCCAAATTAAGGAATGGAGGGGATCCAATTCCAATTTATTTATTTATTTTTGAGAATAAATTCTTTACACCGCCTGTGTAGACATTTGTTTTTCTCCAAATCAATTGCATTGTGTCACGTTGCCATGTTTTATTAATTGGGACCACTGTTTTGACATGTGTCGCGATGCAATTAATTTGGAGAAAACAAATGTTTATACCGGTAATGTAAAGAATTTATTCTCTTTATTTTTATCAAAGTCCATTCTTGAAGAGGCAACCAACCAATTGTAAGTTGAAGCTGTTAGCGTGAAGCAAAACCTATTTACACATTCACATTAGCTAGAGTAATGAAAGTTTGTTGTTATTTTTTATTCTATAATTGCGACACAAAAACATACCATTTTGAAATCTGGCCCGGCCGGAAACACCCAAACTCGCAGGTTTGACTCTTTCTATCAGCTAAAAAATTTTAGGGTCACTAGAAAAATTATTTGATCGTTAAATTCATAGTCCCGAAATTAGCAAAATGGTCTGAACAAGTATTTAATAAAAAAAACAATCATATGATATTCCTTCAAATTTTGTAATTAATATGACTTTCTGTCTTTGGCTTGTCGATGATAGATTCCATAACGCAATTTGGTAGGGTTATCTGCTAATTAGTCAACCTATTAAAAGCTGGGATAGTCACCAAAAGTCTATAAACTTAAAAAATCTTGTTTTTGTTTTTTTAGGCTCTGTTTGTTTGAGCGTAAAATGTTTTCTGGTAAAATATTTTACCTATTTTCCGATGTTTAGTTGTGTAAAAAATGAGAAAAACTTTTACATGTAATTTTTTTTTATTAATTGGATGAAAATGACTTATCCTTAAATCTTTCGATCCGTAAGTTACTTTCCGAAATGAACTTGCTGTCTTCTACTACAATCTCACTGCTCAATTTCTTCGATCGTCAATCCTGACCCACATCAATTCGAATATTCTCTGATCTCTCCACTGTTTAACCACCACCACCCCCCCTCCCCCCCCACTTCTAGTAAAGTTGGTTGCTCACCTCCCTCCCCCAGTGATGACCAGGGTTCGAGTCCCACCGGGGGCGAGGCTTTGAGGGTCAGGGCTATGGATAACCCCCCGCTGATGTATACAATGTTGACCAAAAAAAGCCCCCAACTATTTTGTCAATTTTTAAAAATATTTTTCAAGTGTCAACCAAATACCGAAAAATAAAAATTTAAAAATTTAATTTTTTAAAAAATATTTTATATTATAAAATATTTTACATTAAAACAGACGGAGCCAGAGTGTAGAAACTGTAGTTGGTTCAGTGGTACTAGGAAGTAGGAACCTTCCGTCCACGTTCTGTGGCTGAGTAAGATTCCAACCCCCAAGACAGTAGTGCTGACCTTCTTTGTACGCCGCAAAAAAGGATCACGTGATCCAAAATGCACTTTTCTCTTGATCACGCTGTCAACAATACTCATTATAACTTGCAGAGATCTGGCTTATAATCTTCATGGGAGTGGAGGCCTTATTATTAGGGTTCATGGGCCTCATTAAGAGTTTTATTTTGATTATTTGAGACGTATAGGAAATACGAAAATCGTAAAACGTAAACTTTATAACACCGTGATAATAAAGTTTGAGTAAAAATAAAAGTAAAAAAGGGTGACACAAGAGCCGATGAATACTAGGGTATTCAATAGTCTACTTTGCTGAAAATAGAAAAATGTTTTGAAATGCTAAGCTTTGATAGTGTTGGAACATTTTTCCGACTGTCTTTGATTATGCTATTTACAGGCTCCAAGGTTGTGCAGAAAAGAACAAAGAAGCAGCCCGAATTGTGGAAGAGTGGCCAAACAAATTGAGATCAGGAGGACCCTCCTTTGACGAGTGTCCCATGTCTGGGCAGAATAACTCCCATTCTTTTGCTCTTTGGATGCCAAGTGTCCAAAATGGCCTGCAACTTCCAAGTAAAACTGTAAAAGGCCCACTGCTCCTGGGCCATTTCACTTGCCCAGATTCTAAAATAAATCATAACTTCTCCCAATAATGGCTTTCATGGAAAATTATTCGGTGTATCTCGTTTTACTTTGGCTTTAATTAATCGGGTCTTGCTCCAAATCACAAAATTATTGTAACCCATTAATTTTTAGCCCGAAAACCTCATAGAAATCAGCCCAATTTAATTAATAGTTAATTAAATAGTCCTCCGGTGTTGGTCCGAGGTTTGGTGCCAAAAACGGGTATAAATAGTGGCTGAGATAGAGTGTCAAAATTTTTGTGGGTAGAACCAACCCGTTATTTATCTATGAAGTTCTTCTTCGATGCAAAAAAAAAAAAAAAAAGAAGAGAGAAAAGGAAATCAATTAGTGATTTAGTTTTTGAAAAATCTACCCATAAAACAACGGGCTCAAGTAATTTGTCCGGGATTTTGGTGTATCAGAGTTCCCCGTGCTTTTTCAGCTCATATTAGAGAACTTGAGGCCACACAACAACACGACACGACCAATCAACGCCGTGAACGAGAGAGGAAGCAAATCTCAATTTTTGCATCACTATTTTCCATTGACCCCATGTGATGAAATACCACAAGGCGGCGGATCAAATATTAAAACAGAGAAGAAATTCAAAAGTGTGTTTGACGTTTATACTCCCCGTTCCAAAATCTTTGTCCGGTCCGCACAACGAGGACTAAAAAATAAAGTATTTTTTCAAAGAAAAAATTCAAACTTTTTTCATAGATTAAAAGAATTTGGCGAAATCTAGTGAATTGTTGAAAAAATTATAAATTTTTCTTGCAAAACTTGAATTATTTGTTCGTTCTTGTTTTGCAAACCGGATAAATATTTCGGGGCGGAAGTAGTTGTCTTTGTCATGGGTCAGAAAAAGGACCCCTTTAACCAGGAGAAACTTGTGTGTAGGGTGGATTAAGTAATGCCATAATCTTGAGGTAAAGGAATCTCATAATTACATCTCACAGAGATAATGTGAACAACTTTTTCTTGAGAGTTCACTGCACCAGTTAGAGCCTTGTTTTTTTTTTTAATAACCTGATATCCGGACCAGTTTGCATGAATCTCGAATAAGGATGAGTTCTTGTAAATTTATAATAGGGAACTTATTTCGGTATTTTTTATTTTCCATAGCTTTTTGTTTTAGTCTTTCGTCGTAAGTTTTGAGATTAATCGTTCGTCTCGACGAGAGAAGTCCAGAAAGTACAAAATTATGACCGAAAGCAAAAAAAAAGTTCACTAAAAAAAATAAAAAGTTTCAAACAACTATCTTATTTGTCTAAAATGCCGTCTTATTTGAATTTTTTCAACATCCGTTAATTTTTTGATTTGTCTCGTCGAGATGAACGATTAATCTCAAAAATTATGACAAAAAGCTAAAAAAAAGTTTAAAAAAAATACCGAAATAAGTGTACAGATTTTAAGTTTACAAAAACGCAGTCTAATTCTAGAATCCTAAAGTTAAAGACCGAACAAATTCTACAGTGGTCCCAACTCCCAAGACTGACCCATAAGAATTTGATAGCACCAAAGTGTGTAAATATGCGGAATAAGGATACAAAACATATAATAATAATAATCGATTAAGAACTCACCAGGAAATGGTCGACTGTGAAGCTCTAAACCTGTAGCGCTTCAAACTTTCCTGATGAACGAGAAGTTAAAGCTTTGGTCTCTGAGCTTCAATTGCATCTACATCTTCCTGACCAACGAGATTCTTGATGAACGCGAAAAACAAGTGAGAAGTTATCGAAATTAGGGTTTGAAAGAAAAAGATATATAGATTGCAAAAAATCTAGTTCAATTTTCGCTGAAGAGTGATTCGAATAAAAACGTGAGATCTAAGTTTGATTTCCAATAAAAAAAAAATGAAGAACTCTGCGATTCAGATTGAGAAAACCTCTCGATCTTTAGATTTCTCGATCGGGGAGAGGGAGGAGTGAAGTTCAGAATTCTCGAGGAAGAGAGAGTGTGGACTGAGTCGTGAAGCCTTAGGTTCACACGTGTGCCTGATGGAATGACGGCTGAACTGAGGGTTAACACGTGTGCGGCCTCTGTTAGACTGAGGCGTTAAGTCAGTGAAAAACTAAAGTAGGCATTTTTACAACGCCACTTTTATTCTCTGTGACGGCGCCCGAACAAGCGCCGTGTTCCGAACGCCGTTTATCCAATTTTTCTTGTAGTGTCTTGTCGAGACAAATTAATAATTCACAAAAAATTGTCGCAAAAATAACAAATGCGACAAAACACCCAGAAAGCTCCTAAAGGTATAGAGAAAAGGCCCAGGTGATATCGATCGGTATTTGTAAACCATGTACAGAAATGTTTGAAAACTTCATCGGAATCTGTGAAACTGAAATATTTAATTGAATTTCTATTTTTTAAATTTTGTCCATGTATTTGGACGGTGGTTAACTTATTCGGTGCTCTCACTTATTATAAGCTTAGCAGCAAATTAAAATAACTCCACAATGGTAATTACAAGTCTAATCCAACTACTAGTACGGCGCTTCTAATAAGGGCATTCTTATTTTTGTTATTTGCAGAGTTCTGTGCCGTTGGATCGTATTTGTAATGGTCTGGATTTGCGGAAGATTTATGATTGGCCACAATTAATTTTTTTCCGGAAAAGTTTCATTAAAATCCAAACCATTGAAAATACGATCCAACGGCTGAGATCGATGTTCTCATTTTACTCCTCTAAGGGTGACCTTAGAGGAAGCTCACTACTAGTACTACTAGGGGAGAAACAATCTCAAATAATTTCATAATTACTATAATGTCAACCCAACTATAAGTCACATTATGGAAAGAAATAACCCCAACAAGGCAACAACTACAAAGAGAAAAACACCCACACATAGGTGAGGATTTTTGAACTCCTAACCTCCTGATGAAACGTAAGAGTCCTGATTAACTAAATTAGCCCAATTTGAATAACATCATGTTTTCAAGCGTTTAACGCTTGTAGAATTTAATATCTTCCTTTTCTGTTTGAAGATATGGGAAAATATTCAAAACCCATTATTTAAGGTAGCTAGAATTAATTAAAATGCTGAAATACATCCGACTTAATTAGGTAACTAATTGTTACCCTAAATAAGGGTAGATAGTGTAATATTTCACAATATAAAAGGATGAAAACATAACTTTAAAAATTGAAGGGCACTGCCTAGAAGTTTGGCCAATTAACGATTGCACTTTGGAGTTTAGCCTAGGGCAGGGCACTGCCTAGAAGCACTGAATAATTTTCGTGCTTAACAGAAAAATTAATTTATTTTATTTTATTTCCGTCAGGTGATGCTGATGCATGAGTGACATGACGGAAAGGGGGCTGCTGCCCACGAAAGACAGCAGTAAGCTGCTGTGCTTGAACTACACCTTCATGTATAGAATTTGCCTACTTGAAACCCATTCTTAAGAGTATTCGCACTAGACTTTCTACATTTTGGACCAACTTACACATCAAAAAGTCACTTTATTATTTTAACTATCTACTTTTAAAATAACTACTGCATCAGACTATTTACTTTCACTCTTCTCTCAATAAAAAATTAAACTCACCTCAATTAAATATTCCATTTAACTCTTCCTTCTGATTAAAAAAAAAAAAAAAAAACTCTCCCAGTCTCCCTTGCCTCTGACCGCTGGCGTTGGTACACAACAATTACAAGAGAGAGAGAGAGAGAGAGAGAGAGAGAGAGAATATAAAAATCAGAGGCAAGTGAACTGTAGCTCGTCTATCCAAACGAGCTACTGTAGCATAACTAAAATTTCTTCAAAGAAGAGAGGAAGAGAGGCTGATAAAGGGGGTTTTGGATGTTTTTTCTTGTTTTGGCTCTTTAATTTAGTTTAAAGAGGAGAATAAAGAGAGAGATGTGGATGCCCTAAGCATCTGTTTAGCCATTCCACAATGTTGAAAAATGTATGCATTATAATTTGTGAAAATTTATATGCATCTCTATTAATTATTTTGATGATTAATTCAATGATATTTTTATTCGGCAAATACAAAATTATCGAAAAGTCGATTCCCGAATTAAATATTTTCGTGACCTTGAAATATAGCATAAAGTCTCTTGGATTCATGATTTATATTTACAAAGACTTTATTGAGCTCAATACATGCTTTAACGGTTTATTTAGATGAAATTGTGAGCCACAGGTTGACGAACCGGCTGACAAGCCGGCTGTCTGAACAGAAAGCTGTGACAACCGGACGACCACCCGGATGACCACTCTATCAAACGGCTAGTTTCCAACGGCTAGTTTCCAACGGCTAGTTTCAAACGGCTAGTTTCCAACGGCTAGTTTCAAACGGCTAGTTTCCAACGGCTAGTTCCAACGGCTAGTTTCCAACGGCTAGGAAGCATATGGATGGCTATATAAGGCATCAAGAACTCATTAATGAGTACATACACAAGCTACAACATTCCATATTATTGCAAGAACAAATTCTCAAAAGATCAAAGCCAAAAATTCTCATTGTTTCCACTTTCATATTATTCTTGAGAGAAAATTTGTACAAGTCGTGAGCGATAATTTTCATACCTTCTTCACATACTTGTATTTCCTAAGTGAGTGTTTGAGTCAAACACTTGAAAGCTTAGAAGACCAAATTCGGGTTGGAATTTGGGTGTTATTGTTTTTGAGAAGTTTTCGGAGAAAATTCTTGCGGTTGTGCTAGCTCCTCGGGAAAGCTAGATGCATTCGGTTCTTGTAAGCACCCGCAAGACTTACAAGTTGTAATCTTTTAAAGATTAGTCTAACCTTCAAGTAATTGCTTGAGGAGAAGTGGAGTAGGGCCGGACCGTGGACAAATCCGGACCGAACCACTATAAACGGGTTCTATCTCTCTATCTCTCTATTTTGATTGCATACTTATTGTTTGCATATATTGTTAGAGATAAATTTTTATTGGTAATTATTACTAACAATCCTATTCACCCCCCCTCTAGGTTGCATAATTTGGGTAACAATTGGTATCAGAGCCTCGGCTCTTGTTTGTAGATTTAACCATCTAAGAGTTAAGATCCATGGCAACCACTAGTAATGTTTCTTGTATCGAAGGTCAATCGTCCAATAGACCTCCCTTGTTCACCGGAGAAAATTACTCTCATTGGAAAAATAGAATGATGATCTTTATTCAATCCACGGATTATGATCTATGGAAAATTATCAAAAATGGTCCCATTATTCCTACTAAGAAAGTTGGAGAAGAGACTATGCCTAAACCAGATTATGAGTGGAGTCATTTGGAAAAGGCTTCAATAGAAAAGAACTATAGAGCTATGAACCTTCTTTTTTGTGCTATTACTCCCAATGAATATGATTGTGTTTCCGCATGTGAATCGGCTAAAGAAATATGGGATAAGTTAGAAATGTCACATGAAGGAGATAGTCAAGTTAAGGAGTCCAAAATTGATATTCTTGTGCATAGCTATGAGCTCTTCAAAATGAAACCGGATGAATCTATATCTCAAATGTTTGCTAGATTTGCTAGTATTACTAACGGTTTAAAAGCTCTTGGAAAGATTTACAGTCAATCCGAAATGACAAGGAAGGTGCTCCGTTCCATGCCAACCAATTGGGACACTACCACCTCCATCATCCTACAATCCAAAGATTTCTCAACATACACGATGGACAAGCTCATGGGATCTCTCATGACGGAGGAAATGCATCACAACCTCAAGGGTGAAAAAGAGAAGAAAGTTAAGGATCCTGCCTTCAAAAGTACAACAAGCAAATCAAAAAGCAAGGAGGATTCAAGCAACGAAAGTGAGGATGATGAAATGGCGCTCATCACAAAAACGTTCAAGAAACTCCTCAAAAATAGAGCATCTCACAAAGGCAGAGGATTTTCAAGAAAAGATGGAGGCAAAGAAGAAAATAGTAAAAAGGATCCAATCATTTGCTACGAGTGCAAGAAGCCCGGCCACATCAAAAGTGAATGTCCATATGCAAAAAAATATTCAAAGAAGGACAAAAAGAGAGCTATGATGGCCGCATGGGACAATAGTGACGATAGTAGCTCCGATGAGGACGATGAGCAACAAGAGGTCGCTAACTTGTGTTTCATGGCCATCGAAGAAAACGAGGTAGATCTCGACTCATCCTATTCCTTTGATGAATTATTTATTGCCTATAAAGAGTTGAAAGTAGAATTTGAAAAGGTTGTTTCTAAAAACAAATTTCTTAAAAAGGTTGCTAAAGATCTTTCACTAGAAATAGATGATTTAATTGAAGAGAAAGATATTTTGGAGGAAGAAAATGAAAGTTTAAGAACCTCTTTGGAAAAAGAAAAAGAGTATTTGAAGGATACTTCCAAAAACGAATCTTTAGAAAAACAAATTGATGATTTAACTAATTCTCTTTCAAAACTCACTAATGGAAAAGAAAGTTTAGACATTCTTCTTGGAAAACAAATGGTTTCTTTTCACAAGGCCGGAATTGGTTATAATCCCACTCAACACAAAAATCTTTTTGAAAAAGATGTTCCTCCTTCTAGCCATTCTAAATTGACATGTCATTATTGTGGTAAAATTGGTCATATTTCTCCTACATGTCCTATGAAAGGATACTCATCTTCTAATGCAAAAAAGGTTTGGGTTCCTAAGAACCGTATCAATGCTAACCTTCAAGGACCCAAGATGATTTGGGTACCAAAAGTCAAGAATTGATGTGCTATTGTAGGTATGCTTCAAAAGTTCTCTCAAGGAAGGAAGTTGGTACCTTGATAGTGGATGTTCAAGACACATGACCGGTGACAAGAGGGCTTTCAATTCTCTTTCGTCTAAAGATGGTGGACATGTCACATTTGGAGACAACAACAAAGGTAAAATCATAGGAATCGGCAATATAGGTAATTCTCCTATTATTGAAGATGTTTTACTTGTTAATGGTTTAAAACACAATCTTCTTAGCATAAGTCAATTATGTGATAGAGGAAATCGTGTTATCTTTGAAAAATCTAAATGTATCATTGAAAATGTCAAAAGCAACAAGACACTCTTCGTTGGACAAAGACTTGAAAATGTATATGTTTTTAATCTCAATGATTTAAGTAATTGTGATATAAAATGTTTTTCCGCTTTGAGTGAAAATAGTTGGCTTTGGCATAGGCGCCTAGGACATGCAAGTATGGATGCTATTTCAAAACTCTCTAGAAAAAATTTGGTAAAAGGTCTTCCTAAAATCAAATTTGAAAAAGATAGACTTTGTGGTCCTTGCCAACAAGGAAAACAAACCAAGGTTTCTTTTAAGTCCAAAAATGTTGTTTCAACTACTAGACCTTTGCAATTACTTCATATGGATTTGTTTGGACCAACTCGCTCTCCAAGTCTTTGTGGAAACTATTATTGTCTTGTTGTTGTTGATGATTTCTCTAGATATACATGGGTGATGTTCCTAGCTCATAAGAATGAGGCTTATCCTAATTTCACTAAACTTTGTAGAAGAGTTCAAAATGAAAAAGGCTTTGTTATTTCTAACATTCGTACGGATCATGGAAAAGAACTTGACAATTCTTTATATGAAAAGTTTTGTGATGAACATGGTATTGGTCATAACTTTTCTGTACCTCGTACTCCTCAACAAAATGGAGTAGTTGAGAGAAAGAATCGTACTTTGGAAGAAATGGCCCGCACTATGCTTTGTGAAAACTCTTTGCCAAAATATTTTTGGGCGGAAGCCGTTAATACCTCATGCTATATTTTGAATCGAGTTTTAATTAGGCCTATCCTCAAGAAAACTCCTTATGAGCTTTGGAATGGTAGAATACCCAACATTAATTACTTTCATGCCTTCGGTTGTAAATGTTATGTATTAAACAATGGAAAAGATAACTTGGGTAAATTTGATTCAAAATCGGATGAAGGCATCTTTATTGGTTACTCTCTTACTAGCAAAGCATATAGAATTTATAATAAGCGCACTAATCTTGTTGAAGAATCTATTCACGTTTCCTTTGATGAATCTAATCCTTGTGCTACTAAGGATGTTGTTGATAATGATGACTTAGAGATTACACATAAGATTCATGACTTGACAATTCAAGAAAAAGTTGATGGTGATACTCAAGTAGAAAGCTCTCAAATCAAAGAAGATGAAGTTATTAATCAACCTCAAGATGCCATGGGAGACAACCAAGATCTTTCCAAGGATTGGAGATTCGTGCAAAACCATCCAAAGGACTTGATTCTTGGAGAAGTTTCGAAAGGGGTAACCACTCGCTCGTCTCATAGAAATTTTTGTGAAAATCAAGCTTTTGTTTCTCAAATTGAGCCTAAAAACTTTCCAGAAGCTCAAGATGATGAAAATTGGATTTTGGCCATGCAAGATGAGTTAAATCAATTTGAAAGGAATAAAGTTTGGGCATTAGTACCTAAGCCTCTTGATCACACTATTATAGGTACTAAATGGGTTTTTCGTAACAAGCTAGATGAATCCGGAAATATTGTTAGGAATAAAGCTAGACTTGTTGCTCAAGGTTATAATCAAGAAGAAGGTATTGATTTTGAAGAAACTTTTGCACCGGTAGCTAGATTAGAGGCTATTCGCATATTACTTGCCTTTGCATCTTTCAAAAATTTCAAGCTTTATCAAATGGATGTGAAAAGTGCATTTTTGAATGGGTTCATAAATGAAGAAGTTTATGTCAAACAACCTCCCGGCTTTGAAGATCATGTATACCCCGATCATGTTTTTAAACTCTCAAAAGCTTTATATGGTTTGAAGCAAGCACCACGTGCATGGTATGATAGACTTAGTTCATTCTTGCTTGACAATGGCTTTACTCGTGGAAAAATTGATACTACTCTTTTCATTAAAGCCAAAGGTAAAGATATGCTCATTATTCAAATATATGTTGATGATATTGTCTTTGGTGCCACTAATGATAATATGTGCAAAGAGTTTGCTAAGTGTATGCAAGGTGAATTTGAAATGAGTATGATGGGGGAGCTTAACTTCTTCCTCGGACTTCAAATCAAGCAAACTAATGAGGGGATCCTAATCAACCAAGCCAAGTATGCGAAAGAACTTATTAAGAAGTTTGGCATGGAAGGATCAAAGCCAACGAGCACACCAATGAGCACATCAACTAAGCTAGACAAAGATGAGAATGGTAAGGCCGTCAATGAAAAGATGTATCGAGGTATGATCGGCTCATTACTTTATCTCACGGCAAGTAGACCGGATATAATGTTTAGTGTTTGCATGTGTGCTAGATTTCAATCATGTCCTAAAGAATCGCATTTAAAAGCTATTAAACGTATTTTTAAATATGTTGCCGGTTCTCATGACTTAGGATTGTTTTATCCACGTGGAGTTGCATTTGATTTAATTGGTTATTCGGATGCGGATTTTGGAGGTTTCAAAGTTGATCGTAAAAGTACAAGTGGGACTTGCCAATTTCTAGGGCACTCTCTAGTGTCTTGGCATAGCAAGAAACAAAATTCCGTAGCTCTATCTACCGCCGAGGCGGAATATGTAGCGGCCGGAAGTTGTTGTGCCCAAATATTGTGGATCAAACAACAAATGGAGGATTTCAATTTGCAATATGATCATATTCCTATTAAATGTGATAATACTAGTGCAATTAGCTTAACCAAGAATCCGATTCAACATTCTCGAACAAAACATATTGAGATTAGACATCATTTTATAAGAGATCATGTTCAAAAAGGGGATATTGAACTTAACTTTATTAGTACCGACAAGCAATTGGCGGACATTTTCACAAAACCCCTTGGTGAAGAACAATTTTGTTTCATTCGACGAGAACTCGGCATGTCTAATCATTTATGAAAAAGTTGTGTTCTTGATGTCAAAAGTTTTTTTTTGGATTCAATGTTGAGTTGATTGAATTCGTAAATATCATACTTGATGGAGAGTACAAATGATCTTGATAAAGAAATCACCCTCCAAACATTTTATCATATGTTTCATTTTCCTGTGTTTGGTATGAAGAAAATCAGTTTTATGGTCTTTAATGTTACTCCTCTTAAACGATTTCTGGACTTAACCTGCATTTGTCAGTCGGATGTCCAAGCGGATGTCCAACCAGACAACCGTGAGGTTGAGACTTATTCAAGCTTTTGCGTTGCTAACTCTGATTTATTAAGTCTGTTACACTTAGTTTGTATGAACTTCATGGCTTAGTGGTTAAATTGTCTCTTATATACTTCGCCGATATGAATTTCTTGTCTCTAAGCTTGCAGGGATAATCATTCTCGGTAATACCCCTCGCATTCTTTAAAAAGCTCTCTTTTAGGGGGAGCATGTATTAAGGGGACACAACAATAAACACCCGAACACAATTTTCTTCCCCTATTCTTGTTCTTTTCGGCGCCACCCCTATCCTATCTCTATTCGGCGCCACCCCTATCTCTATCTCTTTCGGCGCCGCATCTCTACCGCACCCCTATCCTATCTCTATCTCTTCATCTATCTCTCTTTCGGCGCAGCATTTCAAACAATTCGGCGCAGCATTTCAAACAATTCGGCGCAGCATTCCAAACACTTCTCTCATACTCTATAAATTCCACAACACTCTCTCTATCTCCTCATCTATCTATCTCTCCTTCTTTCTCGGCCTAAAACTCTCCAAATCTCTATCCTTCAAAATCGAGCAATGGCAAACATACCGCAAGGATTACCGATTGAGTTTTACGAAAGAGATGCCGAACGAGCAGAGTTCAGGTTGTTTATCCAAACCATTTGGATGCAACTCTTTATCTTCATTCTGCTGTGTGCGTTACTTACAATAAGAATACCACCATGGTTCGGGTGGAATGTAAATGTGGATACTCTGTGGTATTGGATTGGCATTATAGCTGCCGTTGTAGCAGCCATTATTCGAGAATACGAAAATCAAGGACGCCAAGCTCTCAATGAACGAAGATAGAGTGCTACAGGGCAAGAGCGGCATGGTGCTGGAACCATGGCCCTATTGTTTTTCTCTTTTTAGTTTTTTTTATGATGTCACAGGGGGAGAAAAAGCCAAGTTTTAATTGATCTATCTTGCCATTTTGGGCAAATTTAAAAAATTGCTTGCTATGATCTGATGATTATTGCTATTACTCGTTGATCATAGATAACTGCTTTGGTGCATGTATTAAGGGGGAGATTGGCATAACTCCTACTTGAATAAAAACTATCATTTTGTGTCATCATCAAAAAGGGGGAGATTGTTGAAAAATGTATGCATTATAATTTGTGAAAATTTATATGCATCTCTATTAATTATTTTGATGATTAATTCAATGATATTTTTATTCGGCAAATACAAAATTATCGAAAAGTCGATTCCCAAATTAAATATTTTCGTGACCTTGAAATATAGCATAAAGTCTCTTGGATTCATGATTTATATTTACAAAGACTTTATTGAGCTCAATACATGCTTTAACGGTTTATTTAGATGAAATTGTGAGCCACAGGTTGACGAACCGGCTGACAAGCCGGCTGTCTGAACAGAAAGCTGTGACAACCGGACGACCACCCGGATGACCACTCTATCAAACGGCTAGTTTCCAACGGCTAGTTTCAAACGGCTAGTTTCCAACGGCTAGTTTCAAACGGCTAGTTTCCAACGGCTAGTTCCAACGGCTAGTTTCCAACGGCTAGGAAGCATATGGATGGCTATATAAGGCATCAAGAACTCATTAATGAGTACATACACAAGCTACAACATTCCATATTATTGCAAGAACAAATTCTCAAAAGATCAAAGCCAAAAATTCTCATTGTTTCCACTTTCATATTATTCTTGAGAGAAAATTTGTACAAGTCGTGAGCGATAATTTTCATACCTTCTTCACATACTTGTATTTCCTAAGTGAGTGTTTGAGTCAAACACTTGAAAGCTTAGAAGACCAAATTCGGGTTGGAATTTGGGTGTTATTGTTTTTGAGAAGTTTTCGGAGAAAATTCTTGCGGTTGTGCTAGCTCCTCGGGAAAGCTAGAGGCATTCGGTTCTTGTAAGCACCCGCAAGACTTACAAGTTGTAATCTTTTAAAGATTAGTCTAACCTTCAAGTAATTGCTTGAGGAGAAGTGGAGTAGGGCCGGACCGTGGACAAATCCGGACCGAACCACTATAAACGGGTTCTATCTCTCTATCTCTCTATTTTGATTGCATACTTATTGTTTGCATATATTGTTAGAGATAAATTTTTATTGGTAATTATTACTAGCAATCCTATTCACCCCCCCTCTAGGTTGCATAATTTGGGTAACACACAAAAATCGTATGTTCAGTATTTATTTTTATTTTTGTGGGACCTATTACGGATTTTATAAAAATGATTCAAGTTACAAGTTCTTCTTAAAAATATTTTTTTTGTGGGTTCTATAAAAAAAAATTAGCACAATCTGATATCGATGGGATCTGTTTCAGAATTGTAGGGTGCTTCAAAATGCTTAGGGCTTTCTACGAATTTTGAAACAGCCCTTACTGATATTAAATTGAGCTAATTTTTTTTAGGAAGCCATAAATAAACATTTTAAGAATAACTTGCAGTTTCTACGAATTTTGAAACAGCCCTTACTAATATTAAATTGAGCTAATTTTTCTTATAGAACCCATAAATAAACATTTTAAGAATAACTTGCAGTTTGAATTTTCTTTGTAAGACTCTTAATGAGCCCCACAAAAATAAAAAAAATAAATAACAGGTGTTCTAGTTGTGGGGCCTATTACATTATTCAAATCACAATTTTTTTTAAAAAATATTTTTTATGAGTATCTAAAAAAAATAGCTCAATCTGATAATGGTAATAATTGTTTCAGAATTTGTAGGGCACTCTACAATTCTGAAACAGACTTACCGATATTGAATTGTACTAATTTTTTTCAAGAACCCACAAAAAAATATTTTAAGAATAACTTGTGATTTGAATCATCATTGTAAAACTCGTAAGAAGCCCCACAAAAATCAAAAATAAATATTGAACATAGGATTTTTGTGAAATGGCAAACAGGGGCTTAAGCGTGGGTTCCAACTGTGCAAATTGTAGACATGAAACTGATTGTTCTTTTCAAATAATTAAAAGGAGGTACGGTCGTGGGGTTCATAGCTTTCGCAACCAGTCCGGATTAATCAGCTCCATTCAGTGTTCTTAAAAACGTTTAATTTTATATTGAAAAAGATACCCTGTAAGATGCGAAACTCTATGGTCGCCGTATACCCATGCGCAGCAGAGAATGAGTTTTGGACCTCTATTCCTCCGTTCACATGGGCTCCGACAATGTCCGGATTCGTCCGCGGGAAGTATTTTTTCCAATCTAAGATTATTTTTTCCGTTGTTTGAAAAATAGGAGCAGTGCCCGAACTGGTCACGGTGTGCTAATCACCCAGTGACCCTACCTATACAACTACTCACTAATCATTATGCAAAAAATATAAGAAACCTTAGTTTGAAACATACTTTTATTACTTGATACAAAAAATAAATAAAAGATCCAAACCAAACAAACACAATCGAATAACTTTAATGAAGAACGAAAATTAAAACGAATTACCAGAGTGCAAGTAATTAAACAAAGCTTTAAAAACTTGAAAAAAAAAGAAAACGCTAGATAATATTGACAAAAATAAAATAAAATAAAATAATAAAATTAAAAAAAAAAAAAAAAAAAGGGCAGCAGCCCCCCGGGTCCGATGCACGACAGAACCACTTGGCATAGTAGTAAATAATCTCGCGCTTTCCCTATAAATTTGGAAACAAAGGCAGTTTATGTCCTCAACCCCTCGACCGATTTCTCTCTCTCCCCCCTCAATATCTGGAACTTCAAGAGTGTCTCTCTCTCCCCTCTCTCTCTCTCTCTCTCTCTCTGTGTATCTGGAACTTCAAGAGTGCCATCTCTCTTCCGTCTTCACTACTCAAAATCACAATAAAATCTTACATCGGTAAAAAAATGGTGGAAATGGACTAGCGACCAGAGAACTTCTTCATCGTTTTCCAAGATTCAGGTGATTCCCCCCTCTCTCTCTCTCTACAAATATACATACACGTGTATGCATACATACGTAGATGAGTGTCTGCGCATATATATATATATATATACATATAATACAGTCCAGTTCACATTAGGACGTCTGGATTTTGTGTTAGGTCTGAACCACAATCTCAACAGTTGAATTGTATTTTCAATGGTCCTGATGGTCCTGATGCATGAAAAATCTATTCGCGCGAATAGATTTTCCGCGAATCTGAACCATTAAAAACACAATTTAACGGCTTAGAGCCAATTTCGGACGTCCTGACTTGATCCGACCTATATATATACGTGGATATTTTGTTTTCTCGATAATGTTGATTCGAGATCACCCGAAGTCTAACGAAATGGAGAAAATCCTGTAATTATTGATAGATTGTTTACTCTAGTTCGTCAATACCGAATCCTTAGAATGAGCAAATCAAAATCAAACTTCGTTCTGGATTATTAGATTCATTTTTTTTTTCTGTTCTAGTATTTGAATTCGTGTCTAAAATTAAAAAAAAAGGTCTTTAGCTCAATCTATTCCCAATCTCATTGAATGAACTTAGCTTTTGTTCAACTATGCGAACAGTTCCTTGATTTTCGCATTCGTTGCGGGGAAGGTGTGCTTGGTGAGAAGTTGAAAAGCCAACTGATGGCAGGCTTTGAATTCTTTATTGCCAGCGACTTTTGATCGAGTTTACCGTGATTGTTTTCTAGTGGAGTAGTACTCCGTCTTTGTCATTTCTATGCTTACAACCTGGCACCGTCATGTGTGGTGCCTCAAGGGCACTAAATAATCTCTCGTGGGTAAGTGTTGAGAGCCCGCTTGTCAACGGATCCTAGATCGTTTACCCAAACTACTTGTATCGGTGTTTATCACTTGGATATAAAAATAAGGTGACTATAATTTTCCTAGATTGCATATCCGCAAGCTGTGGAATATAATAACACCATAAGGCGACTATAATTTTCCTAAATTGTATATCCGCAAGCTGTGGGATATAATAACACCAATTTCTCCTATACTGAATACAACCGCCTCCATATACAACTATTCTTATTATATCTCCTTTCATACGCAACTACTCATATTATATCATCATTCGTATAAAAATTTTAATTACACAAGTGTCACATTTCTCTTAATTTTATATCCACATACTCATATTCATCCAAAAACAAGTCAAGTAGGGGTATATTCCAATTCCCTCTCATATAAATTACTTATAGATTCCCCATATATATAGGGATTGATTTTGCTACTTCTTTTTTCTCTAACGCCACTCTTCTCTCACAAAATAAATCACCTAATAAAAACACAAAGGAGAGCGGCGTTAGAAAAAAGGAGTGGCAAAATCACTCCCCTATGTATCTGTCTATATATGTGTATCCGTCATTTTATCATTTCTCCTCTCATACTATATTCACGTTTGCTAATGGACTGTTCCTTTTTAGAATTTCAAGTTCGAAATCATTTAGATGCGGTCGGTTCTTATGTTTAAGGTTGCAAGTCATGGGCTCCACTGCTGGAAATCAACTTAATGTTGTGCTGTTTGGAAGTCAAACCGCGTATATCCCCACGTTCAACAGAGGCGTCTCTCTCTCTCTCTCTCTCTCTCTCTCTCTCTCTCTCTCTCTCCATGGAAAATACAGAGTGATGTTGGACTCTCTCTCTCTCTCCATGGAAAATACAGAGTGATGTATCCTACTTTGACTTCAAATCGGGGATGCCAATTTTTTTGAAAATTGATGTGGCATTTTGGCATCTTCAATTTGACATCAAAACCTCCTCTTCAACTCTTATGTCAAATTCTATTTATTTGACATTAAATTATCCCTCTCCAACCTCTATGTCAAAATACAAATGGTCATTTTTTTTGGAAAAGTCTTCAATACACACCCCTTTAAGGTGTGTACCATACGCACCTATTGTGTGGTTTATATTGTGCCACCTCATGAAAAATTACTTGTAGGACCGGTCATTCATAACATTTTATTTCGTATCGTAACTTTTATACTAAAAATTCGTAACTTTTCAACAATATGATTCGTAACTTTTTAGCAATAGATTCGTAACATTTGGGGATTCATAACATTTTGGTGTATTTTAATAAGAGTGCATATGATACACACCCAAATAAGAGATGTGTATTGTAGCACTTCCCTTTTTTGAAAGTTGGCATGGAGGAGGGTGGCTGTCAAAGTTGGCATGAGAAGGCTTGCCTTCAAATCCATGTGTATTTGGCATCAAAGAAAGCTATTAGGTTGGATTGAATTTTGGTGTCAATTTTTACCATTAAAATGTCCCCGTAGGAATTGACATCTCCCATTGGAGATGCTCTTAGGTTGTTAACCATTAACTCATCTAAAAGCTTAAGCTATTAGAGAGAGAGACAATTTTATTATTTATATTCTTAACACATCCTCCCACGTGTAGCCACACTCTCCTCTATAAGTGGACCGAACACATGTAAATGTTAATTATTAGATAGACAGTGAGTTTCGAACCCAAAATCTATTACCTACTATGATACCACATTAGGCTGTTAACCACCAACTCATTTAAAAGCTTAAGCTATTAAAGAGAGGGACAACTTTATTATTTATATTCTCAACAAACTTCGACAAAGTTTCTGGTTATTTTTTCTCTATCACGTAACATCAGTTTATCTGATGGTTTCCCTTGTAGGGAAAAAAAACTGCTTATCTGAAAGGGGTAATATTTTACTCTTGGAGTAGTAAATCAAGAACCTTGCTAACCACACATACATCTGTGTAAAGATTTTGTTGTGGGGTCCACCATGGGTCCCACACAAATAATTCAAACCGTTCATTAGATGTAAAATATTTTTTCAAAGGTCCCCTTAAAAAATAAGCTCAATCTAATACCTATAGAAGTTCGATCCAATCATCTAAATTTTCATTCAGATTTTCGGGTAATGAAAAATTAGATGATTAGATCAAGTATCTATAAGTATTGGATTGAGCTAATTTTTTACTAGAACCCTTGAAAAAATATTTTACATTTAATGAACGGCTTGGATCGTTTGTGTGGGACCCATGGTGGACCCCACAATAAAATCTGTGCACAGATTATCTGTGTGGACAGATTTACCGGTAAATTAATAACTAATGGTACTGTGGTGTTTCCTACACTTTTTTTTTTTAATCAAATTTGGGTCCGTTTACACGTATCTCGACTAATTCTGAGAGGCCAAAGAAGGATAACACTGGTAAGATTTCGAACTTAAGAGCTTAGAAGAGTGGAAATGTCTTAGTCCCGAATCTTGACCTCGAGACCAAGCCCGCAGTTTGGTTTATCCCTGGGTTAACAGAGGTGGACCAGAAAATTCAAGTTGTACATAGGGAGGTACTAGTGGCACCTAACACATTACAAATATCTAAAAGTTAAAACCCAATTTCCTACTTATCAACTGTTTTGGGTATCGAAATTTGAAGGGTTTGTTAGGATTTCTATTATTTGTCTTTCCTTTTTTCGTTCTTTTAGGGCAGGTGATATCATGACATTAGCTGTTCATTAAAAATGGACTGGTGATATCATCTTGGCTTAGGAGTATTGTACATGGAAATTTAGAATTGGAAACAAAAGCAGAAAGTCTACAACAAAATGTCATCACTTAGTGTTATTAGACAAAGACAGCACACCAAGGACAAGTCTCTGTAGCGTATCCGTATCAATTACCAAAATTTATCCAATTCTCATGTCATGTGTTATACATATCTAACATAGATACTCTTCCAATTTATAATATATTCGTCGCCCTTAACTTCCTTGAACAAGTAACTTGGGACTCATGGACTTGTGTGTTCGAGCATCCAACTCAAAATTAATTCGCAAATAAGCATAATTGTAAAAATACTATAGCTAAAGTTTGTTTCCCAGTATTTGATGGATTGAGTTTTGAATGCATAATCTGATAGATATTTGTAATAATGTAATACAACAGGTATTGAATAGAGGATTTGGATCTTGTATTCGCAGTTGGTAGCTCCAGTGCAAAAAAAATGGCCTCAAATGCTACAGTAAAATGTCCAGCCCCCATGACTGCTACGTCTAATGGGGTGTTCCAGGGGAACGATCCTCTCGATTTTGCTCTCCCCCTGGCGATTCTGCAAATATGCATGGTTGTTGTTCTCAGTCGTCTCCTCGCTTTTCTGTTGAGGCCATTAAGACAGCCTCGCGTTATTGCTGAGATTATTGTAAGTTCCTCTCTGTCCCCCTTCCTTCTCTTTAATCGAATCACATTTTCCATCTCTTATTTCATATTATTGCATTACTAAAGCTAAGGAGACTCAACTATAGATGCTCTTGAAACTTCGTACTATATGATGATTTGGATCTATTTCTTTCGTTTTGTTCGTTTTAACGCATTGGTACTTCATATGGGAAGACCAAATATTTTTCCTATTGATGATTAAAATGTCTCCGGCAACGCATATGTTTGTATGCTAACAAGTAACAACTGCTTCATAATCACTGTAAGCGGAAGCTGTCAAACTTTCGCTGAGTATTTTACTGCTCAAGGAAATCAAATTTTCCTTCATTGTTTTAGTTTTTGGAACTGATTGCATCACATTTGAGTATCGTGGACAATTTGAATTCTAATAGGTGTTCATTTTTTGCAGGGAGGAATTTTACTCGGTCCATCTGCCTTTGGTCGAAGCCAAACTTATCTGAACAAGGTCTTTCCACCAAAGAGTTACCCAGTTCTGGACACCCTAGCCAACATGGGCCTCCTCTTCTTCATGTTCCTCGTAGGCCTAGAACTCGACCCGAGGTCTCTTCGACGCACTGGAAAAAAAGCTTTAAGCATTGCCCTGGCCGGAATCAGCCTCCCTTTCGCCCTAGGAATCGGTTCTTCTTTCGTGCTCAGAGGAACCATTTCCAAAGGCGTAAGCGAAGCCCCGTTTCTAGTGTTCATGGGTGTAGCCCTTTCCATCACTGCTTTCCCCGTCTTGGCCCGTATCTTGGCTGAACTCAAGCTTTTAACCACTGACGTGGGCCGTATGGCCATGTCAGCTGCTGCTGTCAATGACGTGGCAGCTTGGATCCTGCTTGCTCTTGCCGTTGCCCTGTCTGGCAGCCATTCCCCCATCATTTCCTTATGGGTCCTTTTGAGTGGCGCTGGGTTCGTCCTCCTCTGTGCATTCCTTGTCCCTCCTGTATTTAGATGGATGGCAAAGCAGTCCCCAGAGGGAGAACCGGTGGATGAGCTCTTCGTGTGCGCGACTTTATGCACCGTTTTGGCTGCAGGATTCGCCACTGATGCTATTGGAATCCATGCCTTGTTCGGGGGTTTCATCATCGGAGTTTCGATTCCAAAAGATGGGCCGTTTGCTGGTTCTCTTGTGGAGAAAATCGAGGATCTCGTGTCTGGATTGTTCCTTCCTTTGTACTTCGTGTCTAGCGGATTGAAGACCAATGTGGCCACCATTCATGGGGGTCAGTCATGGGGGCTTCTTGTTTTGGTCATATGCACTGCTTGTTTTGGGAAGATTATAGGCACAGTTGTTGTCTCTCTTCTGTGCAAAGTGCCTTTTCAGGAGGCTTTGGCTCTGGGGTTCTTGATGAACACTAAAGGCTTGGTGGAGCTCATTGTCCTCAACATTGGCAAGGACAAAGGGGTAAATTTGTTGACCTTAAGTTATTGTTTGTAGTATCTGAATTCTCAGGCTCTGTTTGGAAAGGTTTTTGTTATCAGTTTCTTATTTTTCGTTCTTCAAATATGTTGGAATTATGCCAGAAAACATGTTTCGTTTGCCATTACTAATTTTGAAAATGCACAAACGCTTCGAAACAATATCTGCCAAAGTTTCATGAGACCAGGAAAAAGGAATTTTCACGAGTTGTAAACAGAAGAAAAACGCGCACTGCTTGGAAAAAAATTCGGTTTCCAATTTTCACAATTGTCATTAAGTTATTGGCATTGCCTCAGAATGACAATGGCAATTGTTCTTTAGTTTTCATAATCACAGGGGCATGTGTTCTTGGTTTTGATAATTGCATGTTACTCAATTTTGCAGGTGTTGAATGACCAAACATTTGCCATTATGGTTCTGATGGCTCTTTTCACAACGTTCATAACAACACCACTAGTAATAGCAGTTTACAAGCCGGCGAATAGGACGCGTAGATCCGCGTACAAGTACCGGACAATTCAAAGGAGAGACCCGAACACGAAACTCCGAATTCTGGCCTGTTTCCACGGCAATGGGAACGTCCCCTCACTGATTAACCTCATCGAGGCCTCTCGCGGAACTGAGAGGCGAACAGGCCTATGCGTATACGCAATGCATCTCATGGAGCTTACTGAAAGGTCATCTGCTATACTGATGGTCCATAAGGCTAGACGAAATGGGCTGCCATTTTGGAACAGGGGAGTCGGTCCCGATTCCAACCAAGTCGTCGTTGCTTTCGAGGCTTTCCGGCAGCTGAGCAACGTGCATATTAGACCGATGACGGCTATCTCGGCCATGAACAGCATGCATGAGGACATATGTGGAAGCGCTGAGAGAAAAACCGCGGCGATCATAATTCTACCATTTCACAAACACCAAAGGCTTGATGGGCAGTTGGAGACTACTAGGACTGATTTCAGGTATGTTAATAAAAGGGTTCTTGAACACGCTCCGTGCTCAGTCGGGATTTTGGTGGACCGTGGGCTCGGTGGGGCTACTCACGTATCCGCAAGCAATGTTGATTCAGTCATATCGGTTTTGTTCTTTGGTGGACCGGATGATCGTGAAGCGCTTGCCTATGGGGCACGAATGGCTGAGCACCCTGGCATAAGTTTAGTCGTTATTCGGTTTCTAGTAAGCCCCAACGCTGTGCGGGAGAACATAGCGCTTGAAATCCCCGAAGCCGGAGGCTCTAGCGATGAATTAAGTTCCCGAGACGAAGAATTTATTGGCAAAATCAAGGAGAAAATATCAAGGAATAGTTCGATCAAGTACGACGAGAGAGTAGTGAGTAGTGCTGCAGAAGCTGTTGGGATCATACGGGAACAAAGCCGGTGCAATCTGTATCTGGTTGGACGAATGCCAGTGGGTCAGCTAGTTGCAAACATGAACCGGAATAGCGATTGCCCCGAGTTGGGACCGGTGGGTGGGTTATTGACCTCGCCGGATTTCCCGACAGCAGCATCAGTGCTGGTGGTGCAACAATACCATAGCGAATTGTCATCGAGTTCATTGGCTTCGCTGAAGGTGGGAGACGAAGAACAGGAGATGGCCGAGAGAGACGAAGAAGAAGAGACAACCGGGAGAGATTCGGATACGAATTGAACCGGGTTTGGATTTGATTTCAATGTGCAACACTTTAGGAAGAAAAGAGAGAAAATGTTGTGCAGTTTCAATTCTGTTGTATTGTAAGCCTGGGTTTTGTTTATATACTATATATAAAAATGAGAAGCCCAAAGTTTGAAATTAACCAAAGTTTCGTTTCTCAGTTTCTTACTCTCTGGGTAGTTAAGTTCATTTGATTCGGAGGCAGGGGTCCACAAAATATAACTTTCCCCACTTTGATTGATGATATAATTATATTAGTCACTACTTTGGTGGTAGGCGAGTTGACAAAGCAGCTAAACTAAAATGTCTAGTTTTTTCTCATCCCGTTGCAAGGTTCAACCCACTTGCGGTAGTGAGTCCGTGAGTGAGAGATGTTTTGTCCTACTCGTGCCTGAGTGGGGCGGTAGAAATTAATGGGTGACTGATCGCTTTCGAGATCTGTCGTGGATTTAGAATCCCTATGATTACATACATCGCCATGGGAAGGTATCTGCGTCAGTCGCCCCCAATTTTGATCATGCATCTTTACTGACGATTGCAGTGATAACCCTCAATGAATAATAAAACGATTTGGTTCAAGGAAATCATGGAATGACAAAAAGGATATGCACAAGTCTAATTAACATGGTCAAAATCTTAGGATCCGCGATGTATATATCTCACAATTCAATTCATTTTGAGACAAAACCGAGATATATCTCTAAACGTATCTTGTGTTAAACTAACCCTTACGATACGCATTTTATGTACAATTTGATACATATAGAGATAAAACCGATACGTATAACTAAGCGGATCTTATGTGCAAGTAGATATTCAATCTAGCAATACCCAAACACCCATATTGCGTACATTATACTTCTCCCGGTAGGACAAGTTATTTTCATTGAACAGATTTCACACTTGTTGACGTGTTATAATACGCGAGAAGTATTCAATACGGAAAAATAATAATAGAAGATGCGTAACACAACCTTGCAATAGTACGTAAGAGCAATATTGAAATTAATGAGGCAGTCACTGTAATTGCGTCATCATCAGCGAAGAACCAGAAGAAAATTCATCAGCTATACCTTAAAGAAAATCACTAATATTACCGACACAATCTAGTACTCATATCCATCTCATCAGAGCCTTATCTGCTCCATACATATAGGGAATTAAGATAACCTCAATTGGATTATCATATCTATTCTGTCAATTAAGGTGCATTTACTAATTAATGCCAATTACGAGCTAACGAACTACCTGCAGCAGCGTGGACATTCATACATACGTATTACTTTTTGATATCTAAGAGTGTCTGGGGACACTTTGACGAATCCTTGAGAGGCCAATTCTGCTAGCTGCAAACTAGGAGGTGAGCATTTAAAGCTGGAGCAAAACATACATGGATTGGCCCCACAAGAGTTTCGTGAAAATTCATGAATACATATTACTATTTTTTTTTTGAAATATATATGTCAGGGTGTCGGGGTCAGCTCATGCACATTTCGACTAATTCTGAGAGAACAATTTTGACGTCCACAAACTAGGAGGCGGACATTTAAAGCTTGGAGCAAGAACTCTATATGGATTTGTCTGACAAAAGTACGTTAATAGCACATCAGAGATTTTGAACCTTAAGATGAACAAATTAACGCCTAACTCTCAGGCCTTTGACTGCTAGTAACCTCCGACATCAGTGTTATTCTATTGAATGTTAAACGGGCATATGATCTCGGAAACAATCATATATATCATTTTTCTTGTTCGGAACGTTTTTCAAATTGGGTTTATAGAATTACTGTAACCTGCTTAAATAAATTTAAAAAGTAAAATTTTTGGCAGGAAACTAAACTTCACTGAAACAAAAAATAAGTCGAATTTTCCCCCCCATATTTATAGTCTATATTTGCATTTCAGAAGTTTTTCAAATTGGGTTTTGTATTTGTCTATGGATTACCATTATTATAATCTGCTTCAAAGGAATCAAAGAGTAATTAAAACTAATTAAATTTAGAAAAATTCATTTTTAGCTTATTTTTGTCTGTTTAAAACTTCTCCAAATTGGGTTCTTATTTTTCCTTGTTTATGATAATGTGAGCCCAAATTTAGTAATGAGTGAAACTAGTAATTCCGTTGCATGTATTTTTTTAATGTGCATGGTTGCAGGAAAATTTGATGAGAGAGAACGCTTTGTTGTCCAATCATGTGAAGAAGCTTAACCGAGATGTCTACAGGTAGGTGGAAAGTCAACTTGGTTAATTTTTTCATTTTTGGAAGCTCAATCGCCTTGTTTGGTTCAATATTTTGAAAGGTATTTTTGATGTAATGAATGGTAATGAGTGAAGAAAAATAGAGAGAAAAAGATATTGAAAAATATGTAGAGAGAAAAATGAAATGAGATGAGAGTTGAACCGAACAAGGTGCGTGAATGACTCTCGAGGAGATTGACTAGTTTCAGATGAAGATGTAAATTGAAAACGTTTTCTGGATTTGGTGAAGTAAAATGTTTTGAAAAGGTCATTGGTCATGAGATGGTTATCAAATTGGCATAGCAAAATTTATGTTGAAGATACCTTATTTTACCCTTTTTTTTCTTCTGCTGATGGTTGTGAGGATGAGACGTAACGCAAGTTTGTTACTAATGGCTCATTTGCCAATAGGATATACTTCGTAAATGACGTTCACTTCGGATAGTATATCTGAACTACTTATATACAGTGTTTGTCATCCGGATCATCCGGATATATATAGACTGTGAATATAATATCTCTTTAATTCTATATATACCTGAAGCGAGATATTATAGCACCATCTCTCTCCTATCCTTGTTATATCTGGCTTTTTTTTTATTACAAAAATACTACATTTTAATTTGATATCTACCTAATTATATTCACCCCACAACAAAACAAGTACACACACACACACACACACACACACACACATATATATATATATATATATATATATGTTTATGTATGTCACCTCTTCTATTAATTACTCAAACAAATCATCTACAACATATCCCTCTATATCTATCTGCCCTTTTATATATCATTTCTCTCCCCATACTATATATGTACACCAAAAACGTATCCTGTCGGCAAACGACCCTAGCTAATAGATAGTTTATACAAGTCTTCGGTATATGTGACTTTTGTGGATAAGGATTCTAGTTAGCAGAATCAAACTTACGTACTTATCATTTTCAAATTGCAATGATCTCAGTCGATGGCTTCATAAGTACCATTGACAATGGCACAATGCTAGGTTAATTTACCAAACTTGGGAAGAATGATCTCAGTCGATGGCTTCATAAGTACCATTGACAATGGCACAATGCTAGGTTAATTTACCAAACTTGGGAAGAATGTTTGCACACGCAACCAACAGCTAGCTAGCTAGGTCAACGATATTTAATACTAAGATGGAAGTCTAAACTCTTCAATAAAAGTCTAACTCCATTAACGGAACAAGCAACTTGTAGTTGAGTTAAAAGTCTTTCCAAGCTATTTTTTTTTTACAAGGAAAAAATGAGCTCAAAATTGAAAAATAAGAGAGAATATTCGGGAATATATTGAGTATCGCTTGATTCTTGAATTGTTCGGGTGCAACTCTTTCTTCTTCTTTTTTTGCCAATATTGTACATATCAGTGGGACGTTAGTGAAAAATTAGTGAGTTAACAACTATGTAGTTCGACATCTCTTCATAGACTCGAGTCCCATACCTCACCCTTGAAGTCAAGGGATACAACCAGATAAGCTAAAAGCCACACATCTGTTCTTCGTTATCATTCACAGGAAAAACCATCGTTGTTATTTCCACATCCTCCGTTAACTGAAACTAGGCTCTCTTTGTACATGAAGAAATCCAGCTCACCCAAATCCCTAGCCTGTTTGGTAACAACGTCATACAAGAACGGGGGTTGTCTAGGTCTTATGTCTTCTTCCCACACCAGAAGCTCATTTTTATTCTACCCATTGAAAAAGGAAACGGGATACGGTAATTCCACAGTTAATTCATGAGACAAACTGTACGAGAAGGATTGATCCCCAGATTTAATCATCCGGTGCCGGCACTCCGTATAATATGAAAATTATTTGATGGTTTGGGGCAACATCAGATGATATCCGACTGCCCCTATACTAGGGTGATGTGGACTAAATTAGATAAACAAAAATGAAGTCCAATTTCATGAATTTGGTCCAAGATTCCATTCAAATACATTAGGCTGATATGTCGCTTTTGCGCTGTAAAGCTGAATTAAAAAATTAAGTATGATTATAAATCTAAGTTAAAAAAAGTGCTCTAAACAGATTAATAATAATTTTTTGTTTTGATAACTCAGGCGTCTGGATTAGCTTCATACACATTGACTAATCTTGAAAGACCAATTGCACTATCACTTGCAAAGATCCCAATTTAACTCAATGCTTCTCAAAGGGTTCGAACTTGAAAACTTAAGAAGAAACTAACTCTTAAGTCACAGATCGTCACCACTAGGCCAATTTCTTGGGGTTCTAAACAAGATTAATTACTGCCAAAGCTTCTCTATGTGTTTGTATTGGGCTTGATGTTGGGCCACGTTTGGTAACAACAAACATGGGCTGCAGTCATCGCCAGGAGTGGCCCAGCCTTAGACCACATGCATCAGTGTGTTTAGTGGATGCCAACTAGACCAAAACCATTTGGGATTCAATGTTGGGCCCTCTCTGTCTAAAACCCAGTTCTAGTTTTGGATTATCAAGCCCACTTAAAAGTCATTTCCCAGGCTGTAAAGAACCTGAGAGGCTTTTGGTCCAACAATAGTACGGTTCACTAAGGTCTCACAAGAAAGAAGGAAGGTCAAGAGTTCAACGTCTAAAACCCAATTCTAGTTTTGAGTCATCGAGCCCAGTTAAAAGTCATTTCTCAGGCTGTAAAGAACCCAAGAGGCTTTTGGTCCAACAATAGCTCGGTGCACTAAGGTGCTAGCAGAAAGAAGCTCAGGAGTTCAACATCTAAAACCCAGTTCTAGTTTTGGGTCATCGAGCCCAATTAAAAGTCATTTCCCTGGCTATGAAGAACCCAGAGGCTTTTGGTCCAACGATAGTAGGGTGCACTAAGGAGCCAGGAGAAAGAAGGTCAGGAGTTCAATTTTTTTTCGAATGGGTTAATTTAACTATTCGAATTATACCGACTTTTGCATATAAAAATAAAAAGGGAAAGTTGAGAAATTCTATATTTAGATGTCTGAGCCCCAAGGAAAGGCATGGAAAGGCCCAATTGATGTTCTCCTTTATCCCATAACTCTTAGTTTTTTAAAAAAAAATCTTCCTATGTTTTGAATTAGGAACTAAAGTAATTATTCACTTGACGGAGACGTTCGTCGATTTCTTCTTTTGGAAGTTGGAAGTATCTTTATTTCCTTACTTTGTTGGGGTTCTCTAAGGCTAGCGTAGCGATGTGACTCAACCGATGAGTGCATCACGGCTTTTTTCTTTTCGGTAGTTTTTCTGGTGAACCTAGTTTTTTGACTTTTTTTTTTTGAATTAATTTAAAAATCTCAATTAATTTTCTTATAGTGCAAAAAAGTAGAAATTAAAAACAAAAATTAATTAGTACTTATTTTCTGAAAACAGCAAACTTTTTCAAAATAGAACTAAAATTATGCGACGAATGGAGTATATAAATCTGTAACAATCCGGCTGTAGATTGTTTAGATGATCGATTGAATTTGTTACCAACCCTATGCGAAGCGCATCATCTCTAAAACTAGTGGAGCAGTTCAATGCAACGCATTTACATTTCTAAAACTAGTGGAACAGTTGATCAGAGTCAACAAGATTTGCTTCTTTATCTACGCCTCTAAGCGACGGTGTTTAACCTGGTTTTCGGTTCCGTTGTGTGCGGCATAAACTATATTAGAGTCCGGACGATAGGAAAAACACAAGTCAATAAGATTTGCCTGTTTGTCTAAGCCGCTAAGAGAGTGTATTTAATCCAGTTTTCGGTTTCCGTTCTGTATGGCATGAACTACATTGGACTCCGTTATGGATTCCGGATGATGGAAAAACCTAACTCCCGCTTTTATTGTAGTAGTTTTTTTTTTTTTTTTTCCCGATAGGTAAAAGCAATTTTATTAAGAAAATTTGACAAATGATACTTCAAGTTGGGGATGTGAGAGGGGAATCCAATCAAAGTTTAGATAAAAAAAAAAAAAAAAACACCACAAGGTACATAGCCTAGAGCATCCAAAGGGCAAAGGCGCCCACACACCTAAACATGGCCAAGACCAATAGGACCAAGCGAACCCAGGAACCAAAACTAAACCCTAACAATGTTACACCCAACACACTGCAACCACAGGAGAACAAACACCGCCGCACCACCACTGCAAGCAACAATCTGCCACCCCCAAGACCTCCGACCTGGCCATGCACCAACCACCACAAGTTGACTGAAAACGGCGATCGACCCACCACGCCGCGTACCCCACGAGATGTCGCACTCCAGAAAATCCGCCGGAAAATCACCAAAACTGATCCTCACAAACGCTGTGTAATTATTACAGTAATAATGATCAGACAAACAATTTCACAGTCAGCATCGATCATTAAAGATCTCTCTCTTTTGCGCATACAGTCATACTAGAGCTTCCCGCCAAAATAGAAGAAATTTATTTTCATCGCTCATCTTTATTATCACATCTTGTTGATTTTGCATGTCTCTATTTAAAAATAATAATAATCATTTGTATTTTTTTTATGTAACATGTTCCTTATCACATGTATATCTCACCAGCCAACACAAAATTCTATAGCTCATTTTTCTCTCTCCAAATCCGAGCCATCCAATACCGAAATTGATGGCTCGAATGCATCGAATGGACACCACGTGGTACCCTCTCAGCACTGAAAATTAAATTTCTCCTCTTTGAGAGTAAATTAAAGGATATAGACATATAGTCAAGTCTTTGTTATCTCTTGTCATTAATAACAAATCCTCTTTTGCACTTTGCCCGTAAATGTACGTTCAAGAGCTTACGCTTGAGTGGAATTACGTAAATCTTGCGTTTTTTGTGTGATTTCTTTTTTATTTTGTTCTTCTCTACTTTGTGATGACAAATGAGGGAAAGACTAGTTAGCTAGGACATGTACATGTGAATATTAAAGTTTCATATCGGATTAGCAGGCCAAAGCATCGTACTGCAAAATTTCAACAATACTTACCCATCCGCGCGATTATCTCTCCCAAAATCTCTCAAATAGTTTCAATACATAACAGCTTGAGAGATAGGGGTGATTTTTTTTTTTTTTCCCGGAAAAATAGATAGGGGTGATAGACTAGCCAAATAGGTAGCTAATCAAACCTGATTTGATAATTTAACGAGCTTCAAAAATATGTTCAAGCTTAGTTTATTTATGAGATGAGCCGATCTCAAATGAGTTTTATTCAAGCCAAACACGAGTTGATCTTAATTAACCAGCATGAATTTTTTTATACATAACAAGACGAACGAGCCGAGTAGTAGCTTGTTCAAACTTGACTTGAAAACTTAACGAGCTTCAAAAACATGTTCAAGTTTGGTTTGATTATGTAACAAGCCGATCTTAAACAAGCTTTTAACGAGCGAACACGAGCTCAAATTCGAGTAGCTTAGTTCGTTTAGCAGCAGGCCAAAAAGAATAGCTTGAAAGGTAAGTATATCTAATGCTAGCTCTTACGTAATTTTTCAATAACATGGATTTAAAAGTGATTTTCTTCAAAGGGTCATGATCAACAAGGTGTCCAATTTGGATTTATTGCTAGAAAAGGTTATTGGAATTGCATGTTATTCGTTTGTATCTTTTTCCAATTCCGACACCTGTTAAGATTGTCATTATCAATTACCTGATCATTTGGATCGTATCTAGTGATCATCTTGATCAAAACCTAACCCCTCGGATTTTTTTTTACCTAAAAAATAAAAATTAATGAAGGGACCACTATTAATCAAGACTACTTTTTATTTAGAAAATTAAGCAGAGATCATGCTAATTCTTGGATGTGTTATAAAACTAATAAGAAAAGGTCATGACCGATGATATCCCCAAGCAATTGTTTCTAAGCGAGTTTTGCCAAATCACAACACACACAGCACGCGAAGAACAATCAATTAGTACTAGAAAACGTAAATTACGAGAAACGACACATGTTCTCAAAAGGTTCTCTAATTGTACGTGTACATCCACGGCTAACACTGGTTTTCACTATGAATGAGAGAAGAGAAAAGAAAAATAATCTGGCGGTCAATTAGAATAAAACTAAGGTTTGATTTTCATGAGTCGTGCGTATGGATTTTCTACATAGCTCCCTATCTCTTTTTATGACCTCCAATTATATTTGGCATATGCTTTTCAATTTGGAAAACAAAATTTACTTTTCATACTCTTGGGTATTGCAGAACTTAAAATTCTCATTTCACAGCAAGTAACAGGCTTCTTTCAAGTTCAAAGGCGCAACTTCAACTGGAAGCAAAAGAAATCATTGGGGCCACTGGAGATTTGCATGTTCATTAACTTCAAATCTCAAAATTAGTCGAGCTACGCTTGGACACCATATCGTTTGAAAAAGTAAAAGCAATAGTAGCCAACATTGCCGATCAAAAAAAATAGTAGCCAACATCTACAAATAGAAGTAATCAAAAATGAAAACCTAGAGTGCGACCAATTGAGGTTGAGTTGAGTGTGCAATTGTAACGGGGCTGTTTTTCGCCTAGAAATCTATCCGGGATGGCACCAAGTTTGCCAGCAACTTAGTCTCAGCCAACTCGTGTTTACTCACACACCCCTTCTGTTTTGAACGTCTAGAACACACACAAGAGTTATGGAAACCGTCCCAACCTTTATTAAGCACCAACTTACAAAGGAATACACTCAAGAGCCTAGACAAAACACCCCTCTGCCTTAGGCTATGAAAATACCTTGCCTAAATAGGCTTACAATCATAAAAACGTGGCCACTAAGTACATGAGATCATGGGGCCAACCCATGATCTTGCGGTTGACACTCCCAACTGCCCTAGGGTTGTGTGGGCTTTGCCAGAATCTGCCAGCACATAGAAATATGAAACTGCCTGGAGATAACTGTTGATAATTGCCCGTTTTTGCCTTGGACACCTGTCCCATGCTACCAGCAACACATGCAGCCCGTTTCTGCCTTGGACACCTGTCCCATGCTCCCAGTGTAGACACCCCAATCTGGGCTTCCAGATTAGTTTACTTACGGTTTTTGATTCCCCGATGATGAAACGGATCAAGAACACCCCGGGAATGATAGTGTGTTTGAGCTTTGAGTGTTTGCAAAACCCTTGAACCTAACCTAGCCTAAGCCACTTCAAAAACCAAAAACCCCGTTGATGCGCGCCAGGGCGCAACCATCCCGTGCCAGGGCGCACCATCGCGCGGCCGACTCACTCCATCGCGCGATTGTGCGCCAGGGCGCCCCATCGCGCGACACACTCACTCTGTCGCGCGATGGTCAAAGCTGTCCCCATCACCTTTATCAGCTGGGATGCTTAGCCACCAAGCAAACCTCAACCAGCCTCGTGGACTGGCTGAGCTCCTCTCATTACACCAACCAGATTTATCACCATCCATCCCTATAAATACCCCCATTCTTCTTCCATTAAAAGGGTTCAAAAATTGATACATGAAGGACTAGAAGATCCATACACTTTGGGTTCCAAAAATTGAAAGGCTAAGCACAAGCTCTAGTGCTTTTCTTCCAAACTCACAACCCTCCATTTTCACACTTCAACCATCCAAGAACAAAGCTTGTTCTTTGCTTCTACCACTCAAACTCCTCAATCAAGCCTTCAAACATCAAAGTTCAAACACCTTTCAAACTCAAAACCGAAGGTATAACTTACCTTTGTTCTGTTTTCTGTTCTGATCCCTGAGGGAGGCTGGCAGGGCCAAGGCTGGTAATCAATACCAGTTCTGGTTCTAAAGCTGGCAAGGTTTCAAAAACCGTCGTGGTACGAATCAGCGCGCGACGGACCCACTCACTCGCGCGACTGTTCTAGTCTGTGCTCGCTGGTCCGCGTGGGGATTGGTTCCTACTGTTTTGTGCTTTATTATGTTATAGATCACTGTTAAGCATGATAAAAATCAGTTTACTGCTTTCCTTAGTATAAACTGTTAATCTTAGTTCAATATGAGTTTCTGCTGTTTTGGAGAACCCAGAAAAGTGTAAACCAAGCACTGGTCTGGTTGCGTCAGGGCGCACCATCGCGCGCCAGACTGGCTCCATCGCGCGACAGTGCGCCAAGGCACATCCTCGCGCGCCATAGTGGCTCCGTCGCGCGACAGTATGCCTCTGACCAGTGAGTGGCCTTGCACGGGTAGCTTAGTTTTAGGCCATTATTTTGTCCCCACACTGTTTATGGGGTGTTTTATTAATTTGTAGGGCTTTACAACCTTTAAACTGTATATTATGCTGTCTATAAACTGCGTGGTTTGTCCTGGGTGTGCACTGGTCCTTCCAGAGCCCAGATGGTTTGAGAATAAGAGCTGTGGGTTTGAGCTCACCGGCGCGCGCGTGTCTTGGAGTTGTGCGCGCATGAGTAAACAGCATGCACTGACTCGTTCAGTGCATGCTGGTTTCTTCCTACGCACGTCACTCCAAAACAGGGGCCTCCCAGTTTGTTTAAACTCCCACAGCAGTCTGTTCTCATCCTATACTAACTGTTCATCCATGCTATCTATCACATCCTGCAAACATGTTACAGTATTAATCCCCGATTAACTGTTCCCCCGCCCTAATTGGCTTAAAAATTGATTAATCAAACAGAATCGCAAACAAATATTTTCGCAAATGCCTAAGTAGAGACCGATCTCCGGATTGGGCGAGAGGGGTGCCATAAAACCCTTCCCCTCTCATAACCTGGCTCCCGAACCCAGATATGGTTATGACGGACTGGTTCCTTAACTTTTTCAAATCAAACAGCGCGACAAGTGCTTCGAAATACGGTTCCTTGGGTGTCGGACCTTCAAACCCGAGTGGCGACTCTGTATTTTTGCGAGCGCTTGTCGTCCAGCTGAAAGCGCTCCCGCGATCTAGGCCTTTGCATCTTGGAATTCGAAAATTCCAAAGGGCACGCTGCCCACACCCAGCAACATGTGCAGAATACTGTTAACCGTCAATAACCATTTTGCCTGAGCCAACTCAAGTTTGCCTCCGTTTTGCCCGAGCTAACTCAAGGCTGCCTGGCCAATTTCGTGATCCAACCCTAACTCCCAATACTTAGTCATTTTCCTCGATTGCCTTATCCCACAAGCCTACTTCCCGTTTAGCACCCCTGCCTCGATATCATTGGACCTTCACGTGCATCACGACTGCCACTTGCCTAAGGGACCAGTGCCGACTCCAACCGACACCGTTGGGTCACCTTGTAAAAACATGCCTGCCTCATGCCTTTGATTCCACCGGTTGGCTAAGGTGCGAGATGCCACCACTAGCCAAGCTTAGCAAGCCTTGGAAATCAAGGTGCTAACAGCAATCCTGTTCACATATGTATAGAAATCTCCTACCCCTGTGAATGTAACTGATTTTAGGTAACCATATAAAATCGATCCCTGTGTGTTCTCTCTTTCTCTCTGTGATGTGTGTTTTTGGTTTACGATTGGTGGTAGCATAACAAGTGGTGTCAAACCCAAGATCAAGAGTTCAACTCTCGTGGGTAGCATGCTGCTTGCAGGCAGGTGCTAGAGGGGAGATTGTTGGGCAGAGGCTAGGTGGGCCAAGTCTTAGTTTGATTCATTGGCGCTTGGGCATGATACGCGAGTAAGGAAATAAAGTTGTGTCTTCACTTACTTCTGCGGGTTTTAATTTGTGATGATAAGTGCTTGACATCAGTAAAATACACGATTATGCATTTGTGAAAATGAAATCCTCCAACATAATACTGCTAAATTAATGGGTGCATACTAGTTGGATCAAGATAGAGGGACTTAAAACGGTTAAGTTTTAAACTATTCGAGCTTTTCTTCATCGAAGAATGAATATTCGCTCATTATTTAGGTTCTAATCTCCATAACTGCTTAGTGGGGTTGAATACACTATGTAACGCTCGTAGTATATGGCGGATCAAAAAAAAAAAAAAAAACGCTCGTAGTATATGTAATTTGACCTAAGTTTTGGCTCCAACATAGATCTCCCGTGTCCCCTATAGATGACTATATGGTGTTGAGGCTATGAAAATATATACTCTCTAACGGCGGTGACAGCTCCAGAAATTTTGATAAAGGTGTTCAAAAATCTCTACTACCTCTAAAAAATAGAAACTACGACTATGTGTTTACATTGGATTGATTTGTGAGCTGATCATGATTTTTAGATTGGGTGGTCAAATATTTTTGGTTAGGGTGTTCAAGAAAGGCAAAACTAAAATAAAACTAACAGCACGTATTCTAAAATCTTTTTTTTTTGAGTGTTCAAATAACCACCCTTTGCAAAGGGTGGAGCCGCCATTGCCTGTCGAATATGTGGAGTAGCATGTTAGCATATCCATTTTTAGCATACAAATTAAGAAGGAAGAAGTTTCGCATTTATTCTGGTTTTGATCTTTAATTTCTTGGAGTTTAAGGTCCTTGGTTTATACTACTAATTTGTTAATTAGGTGTTGAAAAGTGAGATCCTGTTTGGGGAATAAGGACACCCGTACTTTTGGCCATATATCACTGGGGAATCTTTTAGAGTATCATTCTTATAAGGATGTTGATTTTAGTTCTTCATTTTTGTATGCAGACGTTTTATTTTTAATAATTTCATGTGTAAAGTGGAGCGCTTAAGCACAAAAATGAAGCACGGAAATTAATTTCCTTCTTGAACCTTTCCACATAAAGTATGATTGAGATCCCTATATTAACTGATCCCAAGGATGAACCAAGATCACCAAAGCTTTCGGCAAACAAAAGTGCTACACGCACAACGGTTGTATAAAACACAACACAAAACCAATCTCTAACCGTCCATTGTTGTAATAAATGGTCAGGATTCGCTCAAACTCTTCCCCATAATTACATACACAACCAACACAACGGTTATGCAAGTAGCATTTTTGTTCTACAAAGGTCATTATACATTCGTTTGGGTTTCCCATAATCTTGTTCTATAGCTCCTTTTATATTCTTGTTCTTGTTCAACAATATAAAAGAAATGAAACCCATTTTTCTTGTTCTCTGCCTTATTTTACTATCTGCATCTTTTGCCTTGCCAAGCAAGAAATCGAAGCACAAGCCATGCAAACAATTAGTCTTCTACTTCCACGACATCATCTACAATGGAAAAAAAATTCTGCCAACGCCACGTTGGCCATCGTAGCAGCGCGGGAGGGTTTTAACAGAACCGTCCTGTCCGATCAGTTCCGTTTCGGCAACATCGTGGTCTTCGATGACCCCATCACTGTTGACAAAAATCTTCATTCGACCCCGGTTGGCCGGGCACAAGGGCTTTACCTTTATGACGGGAAGAACGCCTTTGCAGCATGGCTAGGGTTTTCGTTTGTTTTTAACAACACAGACTACCAGGGCACACTGAACTTCATTGGGGCCGATTTGATGATGTACAATACCAGAGACGTTTCCGTGGTGGGGGGTACTGGAGATTTCTTCATGCACCAGGGAATCGCAACCATAATGACAGATGCGATTGAAGGTACAGTGTATTTCCGGCTTCGGGTTGATATAAATTTCTTTTAATGCTAGCCAGGCTGGTCCAAGGTATTTGGATGCTCTAGGCCAAGTGGTGGAATAATGCCCTACATAAATTTTTTAATTTAAAAACAATAAACAAAAATACTTTTCTATATATAATTTTAATTCATACTCTTATTTAACATGGTAAATATTTTGGCCTTAATGGTTTGTACGGTTGCAATAATATTCAATCACAGCAGTCCCAATTTGTGTGATATATAGGAGGAAATTTTTTTTGGCAAAAAGACACTACAAAAAAGTAACTTAGCAAGATTTGAACCTAGACAACTTATGTAAAAGAGTGAACACTTTACCATTGAACCATCAAAGAAATTTGTATTATAATTATACACAGAAAATATACTGTATATACTTATCTAGGAAGGGGGTGTCCCATTTTTTGCCCAAAATGTGGAGGCCCAATGCGGCAGCCTCTTGGGCCTCCCCGTTGGCCCGGCCCTGAATTTGCCTTTTGGGCCTCCCCGTTGGCCCGGCCCTGAATTGCTAGCTAGTAAGCTGAGTTCTACCAGTGAAAACTGCTTGGTGGCCTGGTTTGGTGTCGGTGATGCATGTGTTCTGGTGGTGGGAATTTTCTTTTTCTCTTTATATATGTAGATCTTCAGATGGCGGTTTTTTTTTCTTCATGTATTTCGTTCCGGTTCTTGGAGCATAGTCGGGCCAGTTCTTGGAGCATAGTCGGGCCACTGTTTGAGTTGTATTATGAAAGCAGCCACTTTGTATATATACTGTCAAATGTTATGTCTGTTTTCAAGCATCCCTGTTTATACCATCAATCATTGGGAACTAGATGAGTTTGGTTGTATGTATTTCGTTCTGGGTGGTGGCCTGGTGGGTATTTTTGTTTTGTTTTGATGTATATTGCTTGGAGTGGTATGGGTTTATGAAATCATAAAGCTGCAGTATGTTTTTCATGAATTATTGTGGAAAAGATTGTTGTGTTTGCATGCGTATGGCATCATAATTCTTTATATTTATGTTAGATTTTTTGGAGGATTCCAATCTAAAATCAATTAGCATTAGGTGGAGTAGTCTATAGAATATATTAATCAAACTTGAGTGGCTTAGATAAACAATGTGGTATAAAGTCTAACAATTTCTTTTTCGGAACCCACAAAACGTTTGTGGGTTTTTTTCTCGATTCGGGGTGGGGCATCCAAACGGGACTCATGGTTGGTGTTGGTAATTTTCATCGGGAAAATGACGGCCCAAGACGTGTTTTGATAATTAATACCCGTCAATGACATTTTCAGAATTAACAAATGTTTTATGTCATTGACGGGTATTAATTATTAAAACACGTCATTGACCGTCATTTTCCCATTTTCATCGGTAAGTCTGATCGGGTTCGTATATAATGGCCGATTTGAATGGGTTTGGACTTCCTTAAAATTAGTTTTGGAGGTTTTCTTGTTGGCTTGGGACCTTTTTTCTTTTTTTTGATCCGTGTTGGCTTGGGACTTGAAGTGGAAGAAATCAATTTGGGGAAGAATTATATATTTGAAAGGGAATTGATTTTCACACTCCTCTTTTAGTCATTCACACTTCTTCTTTTTTTGCCTTTACTCGCTTGAATTTATTGTCTTGCCATTTATTTAATACGTTTTTTCATACATGCAAGGATAATATTGTAAATTCATGTAGATAAAAACAAAAAAATATGTATGAATGACTAAAAGGGAAGTATGAAAATCATTTTCCATTTAAAAAAGAATCTTTGGCCATAAATATAACTTTTCTTTCCCATACTCCTCAGTGTCAGAATCAAATGAGGCCTTAGGATAGAGAAATTTTTCAGTGCCGGGTGGGCATGGCCACGTGGTGCCAGTACCATCTCGGCCGTCCAAACGTATTTTGGATGGTTCAGATCTGTTTGGGTAATTTTTAAGTGTAAAATTACCAAAACACCCTCTTAAGCCTAAATCTGGACGGCCCATATCTATTTGGATAATTTTTAAGTATAAAATTACCAAAACACCTCTTCAAGCCCAAATAGATATGGGCCATCCATAACACATTTGGACGGCCGAGATGCGTGCTCGGCACCACGTGGCCCGTGCCCACCCGGCACTGAAAACTTCTCCTTAGGATATACTAATGCCCCATTCCAGAAACCTTGTTAAAAAATAAGCAGCTTATTTCACATTTTGCAAACTAAAAAATAATGTAAATGAAAAATATATATTTTAATTTTTTTTGTATCGTATAAAAGACTCTTCAAATAAAATCCATATTGCATATTTTTATATTTTAATAAATTCATAAATTTTTAACTTAAAATTATCTTTTTAAAAAATAAGAACTTTTTTTTAGTTCTGGAACGGGGCCTAATTAAGCCCGGCCCAAAGGGAAGCGAAGGACTCAATCACCAAGCTCCCAATTTTCGTTTCCAAAATATATGACGTCGTGATCGTCTATAGGTACCAGAATAATGATTCTAAAACCACACCCACACACACACATGAGAGGTGAGTGTGAGTGTGGGTCTATAAATGAGCTTGTTCAATATTAGAGTTCCAAACACGAGAGAAATTTATCACTCTTCCGCCCAATTTCAGTTGTCCAAACACACATGCAGTAAACCGGCAGTACGGGCGGATAAAAAGGTGAGAGATTAACGGCCATAGTGCTCCCGCGCTCTTATCACTAAAAAGAGAGAACTGGTGGATACAGGAGAGAGAAAGTAGAGAGAGAGAGAGAGAATGCGAAGCCTATCGCTCTCTTCGCAGAGCGTGTTGCTGAGGACTCATTCACCGCCTCCTCCTCCATCTTCTTCTTCTTCACGTCCCAAACCTCTCAAATCGCATCATTTTTATCGATTTCCGAAGCTCTCTAGTCCCAATCCGAGCCTCTTTCTCTCAAGGTTACTTCGAATTCTAAACTTCCTTAATTTCCGCTTCCTCTGATTGATTTGTATATTGGTACTTTAAAATATAAGTAGAAGACTCCCTTAATTGTTGATTAATGCCATAATTGTTTCGGCAAGATGTAAACATTTTGTTTTCCCGTTCAATTTCAGGTACGCGAGGCAGCAATGCGTAAACCTATACAATGTGAGTTTCAATCTCTTTTTCGCGGCGTACATTTTTCATTAATTAGCATGCCGCTGTTACGCTGTAACTTTAATGGAAATTGCAAGTGGAGTGGTAGATAAGTGGTACAAGGCAGTAGGCACCATGTACTCTCATGTATTTGACAGGGTTCAAACCTCACTGACTGTAACTTCAGTAAAAATGCTGACTTTTACCCGGGAAAAAAAACTTTAATGGAAACCATCTCCGAATTCTTGATTTGTTGTGTTGACGTTGTCCTATGAAGCACGGGTACTTCGAAAATGTCGCCGTACTCGTACCCGTACCCGTACCGGGTACTGGTACGGCGTGGGTACGGCAAGGGTACGTTTTAGCCCAAAATGAAATTTTTTTCAAAATTTCTGGGATTTTTTTGTAAATAATTATAAAATGTGGGCTTATTGTGTAATTTATTTGTCATTTATAAACACCCCTCTCTCTCTTTGTCCATCTCTCTCTTCGTCTCTCTCTGTATATTTTTTTTATCGATCGGAATAGTCTATCTCTTTGTATATATGTACAAATGTATGCATGTGTAATGTATATGTATATATGTATCTGAAATTCTGAATACTAATAGATATGCAGTAGATATGCATATTTGTACTGATTTTGCTTTTTGTTGGTAAAATGGGTTTATATTTCATTTTATGCAATAAAAAATAGAAAAACATTATATATATATATATATATATATATATATATATATATATATATATATGCCGTACTCCCGCCGTACCCATACCCTACTTTTTTGGGGTTTTGCCGTTTCCTGTACCCGTACCCGTACCGTACCGCGTACCGCGTACCGGTACCCGTGCTCCATAGACGTTGTCAGACTGTTTTTCTACCATCTCTCCTAAAACCAATTGGTGTCAAGGAGGGCTTCAATTAAGTCTTTTATGGCATTAGTTACATTGTGTAACCAAATCCATAGAGCCATAGAGGCACTCCGGGCCCAACAGAATTTGGAGAAGTTGATGATTTTGCTCTATTATTGTTGAGGTATGAATATAGGATACAGTACTAACTACTAACCAACTGCACTATAATGATTTTTTTAGGGCGGCTGCAAGATTTTGGCTCAGGGTTGACAAATATGAATAATCTAGGGCTGACAATATTATTGAAAAATCAATTTAAACTTACAATGGTTGATTAATGATTTCATCAATTTAGACTTAGTTCTCAAAAAGGAAAAATAAAATAAAAAATTGATGTATGGCCTTCACTTATTTTCCAAAGTTCGGACAGTAATTTCATAGCAACTCTATAATGGAAGTTTATGTGCCCTGAAATCCATATTGGAGCTTCTGCCTTCTAGATAATGAGGGGATATTACATGAAACAGGTGTTTATCGGTTTCCTCTCACAATGAGGTGGGATATACGCCCGTTTCGTAAAATACTTTGACATAGCTAATTGAAGTTTGTTAAATTTGCATCTCAATTTCAAGAGCTGATCAGTTATCAGCAATACCAATAAACCTTTCTGTAATGCTGAACTGGTGATTAGTCAAACCCTTGTTTTTGTTTGTTAAAGTCTGATGATTCTAATGCAGGAGTTCATGTTCCTACATGGCAATGCATACAAAGTAATTGAATTGACAAACAATGTAGATGTTGTCAATGGTGTCTTGGACGAATTGCATTCAAAAAGGAAAACCAGAGGGAGGAATTTTGTACCTGGAGATGTCCCAGTTTCAGCACTCTATGGCTACCTAAAGTTTGTTCTGCTCTTTGGATTATTCACCCTTGAAGGCACTCAACAAGCAGTTGCTGGTTCAGATTTCACAAGTGGATTGCAATCAATGCCTTTTCTTGGGGACCTAGGCGATATTAGCACAGGTTTTGCTTCAGTTAGGAAAATCTCCCTTTAACATTCAAGATTGTTACACTCTTAAAGAGCAATAAAACTTTCTTTTTAATACATGTCTCACCCTGGCATAAGCTGGAAATCAAAGGGGCTTCTTGGGGTGCATTTGTTGGTATCGATAGAGGTTTCGTCTGCTAGTCCTGTGCCTCAGCTAAATCGAGATTCTAGGCTCACAGTGGGGCTTTTCAATCCCGTTAATTTAAATAGTATATTGGCTTTACTTTAATGCCTATACCCATGGAATAATTACAAATATGATATCTGAGGAAACCTAGCAATCAGAGTATGTTTCTCTTCACACGTGTTTTTCTTGTTCCTTTTTTTATGGAAGCTAAGGTTGCATTTGAACATTGCTAAGCGTAATACGAGTATACAATGCAGTGCAACAGCAACAAGAGCATCTACAAATTGGTTCCTCCAAAAATACGAATTGAAGCTTAGAAACCGTACTTCTTTGTCAAGGTCTATCCATAGTGGATACTTGTTGCCAATATGGCGTGACATCAAAATGGAGGCTAGATTGTAAAAACTACAAAGTGCGCAATGTGAATCTGTGGTTCTTAAGTAGACAAACAAACAAAAAATTCAATTTGGAGCTTCCATCAATTCTATGCGACCTCTTTAGCAGAGTATTTATAAGTTTTGCTGGGCAATTTGGTGTGCGGCATTCTTTCTCCTTCACCTGAAGGAATTCCATTTTGGTAGCATTTATTTTACAGTGTTTGTTATTTATCTGATACCCTGTCTAGGAAAGACACCCCTATTCAGCTTAACTATATGACTGCTTGTAAACTTCCACTCACTAACTTTAAGAAGTCACTCTTTATGTTGCAGGCATTCTTGCTTATATTTTTCTCTGAACTAGGGGACAAAACCTTTTTTATTGCGGTAAGCGGGAACTTATCAACTGTTTCATGGATGTATCTATTCATAAATGTTTCAAAATTATTCTTTCTCAATCAAAGCATGTTATTGTGCATGTACCTATTATGGTTGTTAGTAGCAGTTTTATGTCTCGTACATTCTTCTAATTCATCATTTGTCTGCATGTTGTTATCAACTAGATTGAATTTTGGATGTTTAATGTCTTGGGCAGGCACTTCTAGCAGCTAGGAATCCTGGTGCCGTCGTTTTCGTGGGGACTTTTGGCGCACTTGCGTATGTTTTTCTGTTTTTATGCTCGGTGATTTGAGTGGCATATGCATTTGAACCTGCTCGTACTGAAAATTTGTATCACGTAATTCTGATGCTTTAACCAGTGATGTCAGCAACAACATGGTCTCCCATGCTGTTGGCTAAGTATGCTTTTCTAAAATTTAGTAATGTGTAGCAGTCCCAGTGTTGCGAACTGTAGTTTACATGCATTCCTTCTGTTGAGAGGATATGGTTGTTCATCTGATAATTCATCATGGGATATTTACATTGAAATTGTTAGATAAAACATTTCAAGAGCTGTTTTATACCATCGATAACTGGACTAATGATTGTGCATAAATAGTGAATAATATTACAGAACCACTGATAAATTAGAGATGTAACTATCTAACTAAGTTATTGACCTAACTGTGTCTATGTATAATTGGCAGGGCAATGACAATCATATCTGTTGTTCTCGGGCGGACATTTCATTACATCGATGATATCCTTCCATTCAGGTGCTTGATAGATTCTTTGTGAATGTTCGCCTAAGGTTCCTAAACCTGTCATTATATCTGTCCATTCTTATGGAAGGAATATTTGGTGACATCTAATTTGTCCTGCCCATCATACATCTTTTGTGCGAAAAAATGAAGCAATAGTGAATGCCATTTTTCGAATTTTCTGTACCTGGAAAATAGTACAGTGATTTTATGGAAAGAATAGGAAATGATAGCTTGGTTTTGTTCACTTTTTGGTTTTCTGGGAGGTAGCTTCCTAATAAGATACTTAGATGATTGTCTCATTTCCCTGCATGTCTACGGTAATTACAGGCATTGCATCAGTAAGCCATCCTTAGGTGTGTAGCATCCCCTGGATATTTTATTGAGAAGATAGGCATGTGGAAACTTTTATGTCCATCTCAAAACCAATTGGCAATGAGTGGAGAGGTCCCAGATGTTATTAAGTGATCACCCATTCCACTCCCAAGCAATGTGGGACTCTATTTCCTTAACATCCCCCCTCACGTGCAGCCGTGTTTGAGGTCTGTCACGTGTGGCCACTTTTGGGTTTTTTCATCTTGCAGCCGTTTTGCTGGTCTGTCATCGTGGGGTGTGAATTGCGAATTTTTTAAAATGTGGGGGTGGAACGGGCCCCGCTCTGATACCATGTGGAAACTTTATGTCCATCTCAAAACCAATTGGCAATGAGTGGAGAGGTCCCAGATGTTATTAAGTGATCACCCATTCCACTCCCAAGCAATGTGGGACTCTATTTCCTTAACAAGGCAGGCCATTCTTGCTCTCTAATGTAACTAGAAATTAACCAAGTCGATTAATAGAAAATTGTGCTAATATGTTTTTCTAACTGGCAGATTTGGTGACACTGATCTACCTGTTGATGATATTGCTGCAGTTGTCCTTCTGGTAACTGCTGCCTTCATGAACAAAGTGCAACATACACACACATGCAAAGTGCAAGCATTATCTGGCATAAATTGATTGAAAACCAATCTACTTATTGTTATTAGCATCATAGATTTTGTAATTGCAGGTGTATTTTGGGGTTTCAACCTTGGTTGAGGCCAGCTCTGGTGACGGTCTTAAGGCAGAAGAAGAACAGAAGGAGGTGAATTGTTTCTGATAATTTGCATAACCTGTCATCTTAATCTTGACATTTTAGCACTTTCAAAACTATAACATAGATAGAAGGGTCTGCAACTGTAATACAGTTTTATATGCTAGATGACTTTATAGGAACTTTCTATATTGACCAATATACTTTCTTCTTTATTTTGACGCCATGTTTTTCCCTATTGTGAGACTAACTCAATCACTTAAATGTAAATCCAGTTATTATAGTAGATCGAGTGTTACTCTCTCCTTGTTAGTAGGTGGCCCTTTCAACCGTGTCAAACAAAGTTTTTCGGGGCTTGGTACTATAATTTTTTGGTTGGTTCATACTTCATAATAAGTACGAATTGTTGCAGTTAAGGAAACTATAGTTCGAAGTATGCACATTTTTGTGCTATATAAATCATCAAAATACCTAATATACCAACTTGCGATATGCATTTAGGGTATCAAGTTACTTTGACAGTTGAGTAAATGGAGCCCATGATTTTCCTTTTTCTTAAATCTATATACAACGTAGCAGATAACTCTTAAACTCACTATATTAAGTCAATACATTTCAAGGTCGCTTCTGAAAGTTATTCTATTAACTAACCACCTGTTTTCCCTTTTCCGCAATGATATCTCATTGAACAGGCAGAGCTGGCTGTTTCAGAATTTTCAGGAAATGGAGCTGGGATTTTGGCCACTGCTAATACAGTCGTTAGCACTTTCCTGCTTGTTTTTGTTGCAGAATGGGGTGATAAATCATTTTTCTCTACAATAGGTGAGTGAATGTTTTATTTGATAGTGATTGTACTTGTGGCTGCTAAGAAACTGCATATGAGATTGTCCACAATTAATGGATGTAGCCCTCGTTGCATACCTGAATATTGAAGTTCATTGTGTTTGATGTCCATTCAGTTTGTTGCCAATTTGCCTATTGAAGGCGGAACCTATCCCCTGTGGCAATACGGGAAAGAAATCCTTGGCTTGAGAAAACACTGGTTATGAAGACGATGATATTGAAATAGACAAATACTTAGTCTGATTATCAGGAATAAAAGGTCCTATAATGTTTTGAAGGACCACCTTTTATGGTGAAATGACAAGTAATGGGTAGATCAATGCTTTTGCCCCTGTTGGATAGCTGCTTTGAATACCTGCTAAATTTGTCGGTCTGTCCCAGATGGATTTTGGCTGCCTCGTAATGCAACATTCAAACTTTATCAAAATTTGATCTGGGTTGTTTTATGTTTGGAAGAGAAATTCACTCATATTTATCAAAGCCGAAATGTTAATTTTTGTCATGATTAGATTGCAGTGGTGTTGGTTAGAGGGTTCGTTTGCTATCCACCTAAGTAAAGAATGATTTACTATTGTCAATTTGTTTATTCCTTTTTGTTCTCGTGCTTTAACCTCTGTTTTCTGATATGAACATCTATATCTCCCTGATGGAGTGTTCTGGTTATGTTCTATGCTAACATGAATATTCTTCTTATTCAGCACTTGCTGCTGCCTCTTCACCTCTTGGAGTCATTGGAGGAGCATTAGCTGGTCATGGAGTTGCAACTTTGGTAATTTCTTAACTTCAAGAAAAATTGGGGTTGTCTCCCTAACGACAAATTACTACATCAGTAACAACAGTAAGCTCCTTCCATAAATAGAACGCAGGCAGGTTTTTTTTCAGCCGACAAAGTCATATGGAAACTTGCAGAATTACTCAATTTTGGAGCAGTACTTCGCATTTTGAAAGCTATTGTAATATTGAAAGATATACAAACGATATGTTCAACTTCAGTGAAATCGTAAGTAAATGAGAGGATTTTGCTTTTTGGCAGGGTTTTTGTTGGCCTATTAATTGAATGGACAGTATAACTGTATGAATGAGTCATGGTGTCGCAATTGATGAAACATTAGTTTATTTTTTCTTTGTTTTTTTGTTCTAGCATGCTGATGTTAGATTGATTGTGCTGATGCATTAACAATTACTTCATGCAGCTGGCAGTGTTGGGGGGTTCTTTACTGGGTACATTCTTATCTGAGAAGGTGAGAGGTTTGCCCGGACTTGTTAAACTGTTACCAATTCTATAGTCTTCTATTGTTGCTTGTTCCTAGCAATTGGCAAATCAGGTAGCACGTGAAACAAACTGGCTTCCGTTTGGTACAAATATTACATTCCAACATAACAAATTAGACGTAATGTTCGTACTTAATTATTAGTGTAATGTACATGATTGATTGCTTCAAATGGACAAACGTAGGCTCCAATCTGATGACATTATTGGGGGGTCAAACATCATCTGTGTTTACCACATTGGTTATGGCTTTTCCTCTTGCTTATGCTTGGTTATCTCCAGATTCTTGTCAAATCTTAACTTCATTTAGGAATTTCAACTCAAGATTACATCAGAAGATATTTGATATGTTTAAAATCACCTGCCTGGAATAGTTTCTGTAGGAAATAAAGTTCAACTACCTGCTACATAGAATCTAATCAAGGGTATTGATTTGCGCTTTTATATTTATCATGTTAAAAAGTAAAAGCAATGAAAATATTAAGAAATCTGTCATTGTCACCTTGTGCATACAGAATCTCATTTCTGAGCTGTTAGTCTCTAATCTCTGTGCATTCTCCTCTGCTGCCACAAATCCCATATGGTTGAACTGCTCAAAATCTCCTAAAGGCGGTCTTGCGATTCAATCTTATCTTCGTCATTTTCTTTTTCACTTAAAAATTGTTCTGTTGTTGCTTGTACAGGTAGTTGCCTATATTGGGGGAACTCTTTTTCTCGTCTTTGCGGCAGTAACATTGATCGAGATAGTAACTTAAGTTTAAGGGCATCCACAATTGTTCTTGTTGTTCTTCACAAATTGCAGGCATTTGTAGATTCAGTTGAACTGATTTTATTTCCTTGCACCAAATGGGATTTGAGAAATTCATATGAAATTTGATTTTCAATTTTTGACCTACTATGAATGATTTGAGTCATATTCTTTAAACAATTGTGTCTCTTGATTCGTAACTCACGGCCAGCAAGAGATACTATTAAATTATTATTTTTATTGTCTAGAACGTAAAACCTAACCCGGTAATGGTAAATTCTCTGATAATCTAAGAGAATAAAAGAAAAGGAATAATTTGGCGACCAAAACATTGAAAAATGGGTGCATACCTTGCTATTAATAATTTATAAACCACTTTCAGCATATAAAACTGAGAAAACTGAGAAATATTGAAAGCCTGGTTTCGGGACTATGGGAAACATGTTGCTTCCTACCAAAATTACTAATCAATCATACAATTCGACTATTGTAGTGTCAATGAAACATAATTTATCTAGTAGTTATATGATTTAATTTGGGTGTTTAGAAATATCGTTAAACAAAGTACTTTTAATAAAAAAATAAAAATTTGGTGTAAACTATACATACCCCTGGTTTAAGAGCGCAGAAGGGCTCTCTGGTCTTTGCATATCTCATGGAGGCGGCTGGAGGTGCCAGCATCTGGGTTGCACCAGAGGGGCTCACGGTGGTGGGCTATGTACATCACATTGCGCTCTAGTTGAGGACATAGGGATCCATGGGGGTGCCACACTTGGACCCGTGGTCCATAAGAAGATGGAAGAGGAGGTCATTGAGGTGCAGGGTATGGATTTTGAAGAACAGTAAACTGGAGTCAGCAGCTGTTGAAAATTTCATGGTGAACTGTTTAAGATTAGGCATGAAGACTTCGAGCTTCCGTAATATGTTTTGTGTTTTGCTCAATAAAAATGAGTTTATCTCATGTTTTGCTCAATAAATATGAGTTTATCTCATGTTTGATTTCTCCTCTTGCTCTTCCTATAAATTGACTTGTGTTTGTAAAGTACCCAAATATAAGGTGATCAGAGAGTGTGAAAAAAGTGTTTAGAGAAATCCAGTTTCTCAGTTTGTTTGAGTGTATATAATACAAAATTAAGTATGAGTTTGTGAAATACAATATCTGAGTAAAGTGTGATCATCCTTTGTTTGCTTTATGAATGTCGATGTTGTCAGACCGCTTTTCCACTATCTCTCCTAAAATCAATTGGTGGTAGGAAGGGTTTCAATTAAGTCTTTTATGGCATTCAACATCGCGCCCGTAAGTTTGGTTTTAGAGCGGTACGTTGCAGGAGTGACATTGTGTAACCAAATTCATAGGGGCATTTCGGGTCCAACAATCCCTCCCTCACGATGATGCTCCCGCGATTGAAACCCATGACTTCTTGGCTCTGATATCACTTGTCGGACCGCTTTTCCACCATCTCTTCTAAAACCAATTAATTGGTGTTAGCGATGGCTTCAATTAAGTCTTTTATAGCATTCGATATCGCACCCGCAAGTGTTTTTAGAGTGGTCGCAGAAAGTGACATTATGTAACCAAATCCATTGGGGCACTCTGGACCCAACAGATGCTATGCAGATGGCCCTAGCAGTTTTAATTGGAAATCTATTGGCATGCATTCTTGTTCTTTGCTTGTATTTTCTATATGCATCTTTTGCCTTGTCAAGCAAGAAGTATTCGAGGCACAAACCATGCAAGCATTTAGTCTTCTATTTCGATGACATTCTCTGCAATAGACAAAATGTTGCCAACGCCACGGCAAACATTGTAGCCGCTCGGAAGGGGTTTAACGGGACCATCCTAGCCGATTCGCCGTTGAAAAGAACAAAGACATCAAATTTAAGGGAACAAGTAATTTGTTAAAGTCCTGTAAGTAGACGCCGTTGTTAGATAGCTTTAGAGGTGTCAACTGAGCTGGGTCAACACGGGCAAGAAACGCTCAAAGGTCACCATGCGCAACAATACACGATATTAGTTGGCACGAAACGAAAGAGATTATATTCCGTTCATTGCCCCTCCGATTATCCAGTGTTGAACAGACACCCACTAAATTAATGACACGCGTCCCTACTGCAAGCGACGCAATGTACCTACTTAGTTATTAGTGTAATGTACGTGATTGATTGCTTCAAATAGACAAACGTAGGCTCCAATCTGATGACGTTATTGGGGGGCTCAAACATCATCTGTGTTTACCACATTGGTTATGGCTTTTCCTCTTGCTTATGCTTGGTTATCCCCGGATTCTTGTCAAATCTTAACTTCATTTGGGAATTTCTACTCAAGATTACAACAGGAGATATTTGATATTGTAGACACCTCATTCTGGACTGTCCAGATAACGTTATTTTCCGATCCTTTATTTCCCCAATGATGATTTTAGTCGAAAACAGTTTGAGGACAAAGGTGTGTTTGAGCTTTGAGCGCCCTTAACCTTTCTCAAACCCGTTTCAAACCTTTTAAACCAGAGCCAAACAGCCCCAGCAAAACCCAACTGGCATACGCCAGTGTATTGGACGCGTACGCCAGTTAGCTGCCACGTGTCAATCATCGACCGTTGACTCAGCTATCACTGGCGCACGCCGGTCCAAGTGTGGCGCACGCCAGTCAAACCCAGTCAAATCAACTTTATTCAGCCACATGGACGAGACTTTTGTGCCACCTTGACGTCGGCCACAGTAGCTCCTGATGATTATATCGGCCAGGCCCGCTCCCCCTCTCTCCTACACCCCCCATCAACTAGTCCCATGCATTTAATGCATGGGAAGGCTCTCTTCTTGACCCAAGCCAGCCAAACAGGCCTTAGCACCAGACTAATCTCAGTCTCTCTCCCCTATAAATACCCCCCTTGCATTCATTTGCAAGGGGTTAGCCTCATTAAGAAGCATAAAGCTCCCTTCTCCTCTCTTCTTGCTCTTCTTCTTCTTCTATTGAAAGAGAAAGGAAAGAAGCCCACATCCATTCACCCACTGATGCTCAGTCACCATACAACCTCCATCTTCAACCTCTAAAGTTCAACACAACCTTCAAACCTCAATACCAAAAGGTATACCACATTTACGTTCTTTTCTGTTTCCGACCCCTGAGGGGAACCAGTAAGGCCCAGGCTGGTAAACAATACTAGTCCTGGTCTTAAACTGGCGAAATACAACAATCGTATGAGATGGAATATGGCGCACGCCAGTACTCCTATGCCGTACGCCAGTAATGGCAGAACGAGCACTACTGGCGAGGGGATTATGGATCACTATTTCTATCATCTTATCTTTCTGTCAATCACCCTTGCATGCTAAATAACTAGTTTATTGCTTTCTGTATGTTTAGAACTGTTTAGATGTAGTAGTTATTGCTTACTCTTTGCTTGTTTAAAAGGCCTCTGGGATCCTTCTGGTCATGTTCCAGAGCCCAGATGATACAAAGCCAAGCATTGGATCAAGGTCAAAGTGGCGTACGGCAGTTTGTCCCAGGATCCAGTGGCTGGCCCATGCATCTTAGCTTAATCTTGGCCTCTTTCATGTCCCCACTCTGTTTAGGGGGTTTCTCATCTATTTTCATGGCTTCAAGCCATCTCATCTGTCTGTAAGTATATATTCCGCTTTATTCAACTGCATGGTTTGTCCTGGGTGTGCGCTGGTCCCTTTCCAGAGCCTAGAGGGTTGAAAACAAAAATTGAGTAAACAAACAAGTGGAGTACGCCACTTATGTTGTGGCGTGCGCATGTTGTATCAGCATGCAGTGGCTCGGCCAGTGCATGCTGACACAGAATCTGCTCGTGCCCCCTGCCAGGCAACGTACTTCAAGTTATCCAGTTTGCTCAGTGCTTGTTCTCAATCTATATTTAGCATTGCAATCAAGTCATCCATAAACATTTTGCCACATAAATCACAACTTGTTATAGTTTTAACCCCCGTTAACTGTTCCCCCGCCCTAACTGACTAAAAAATGATCAAATGAGAGAAAAATGCAAACGTTTTATAAAAATGCCCGAGTAGAGACCGATCTTCAGATTGGGCGAGAGGGGTGCCATAAAACCCTTCCCCTCTCGTAACCTGGCTCCCGAACTTCAGATATCGAAGGTGACGACGGATCAGTCTACAAGCCTTTTTCAAAATCAAACAAACGTGGCAAACGTTTTTCGAGTTCGGTTCCTTGGGTGTTCTCACCGCTAAAACCCGAGTGGCGACTCTGAATCGAGGCGTTTCGCCGCGCTTTTCCAAACAAAAAGGGCCGCACCCAATTTCACAAAGCAAAATTTCCGGGTAGCGTGCCCACAGATATGTTTAAAATCACCTGCCTGGAAGTCAATGGTATTGATTTGCGCTTTTATATTTATTAGGTTAGAAATCTGTCATCGTCACGTCGTGCGTATAGAATCTCATTTCTGAGCTGTTAGTCTTGCGATTCGATCTTTTCTTCGTCATTTCTTTTGCCCTTTTTCACTTAAAAATTGTTCTTGTTGATCTTCACAAATTGCAGGCATTTGTAGATTCAGTTGAACTGATTTTATTTCCTTGGACCAAATGGGATTTGAGAAATCGATATGAAATTTGATTTTCAATTTTTAACCCACTCTATATGAATGTCCAATTTGATTATGAAAGAAAGCATTCCATCACTCTGATAGGAATTGAATTATCAAAAATGGCACTTTTGCCATTTCAAAATTATGATACTATATGTGTTATGTATTTTAATTTGGGTGTTTAAAAATATCGCTAACTAGAGTATTTTCAATAAATAAATTTTGTGTGTAAACTATACATACCGCTAATTTTTCTGTTGGGTTTACAAAAGAATTTTTTTTTGTTTTGGTTGCCCCATGGTGGGGGTTGCCCAAGTCCCGAGGCTTGCGGGACTTACCGATATCTGAATGAGTTGATTTTACAAGATAAAACTCAATGAACCGATTAAGTTTTTACCGATATCGGAATGAGATGATTTTTTTTTACAAGAACTCTTACATATTTAAACAAATTGAACGGCTCCAATGGTGGGGGTTGTCCAAGTCCGAAGGCTTGCGGGACTTACCAATATCGGAATGAGTTGATTTTTACAGGATAATACTCAATGAACTGATTAAGCCTCTTTACTGATATCAGAATAAGATGATTATTTTTTTTTTTTTACAAGAACTCTTACATATTTTAAACAAAATTGAACGGCTTCGATCATTTGCGTCGAACTCCGATTAATTTTGTGTCAACTTATGTAAGGAAAACTGACGCCTATATATAGTACATCTTTGTTTCTCCTCTCTCTGTCTACCACTTTATTGTTTGTGCCGGCGCTCTAAAAGAGCTCTCTCTCTCTCTCTCTCTCTCTCTCTCTCTCTCTCCAACCAAATCCAAGGTAATCTTCAAATATCAATTCAAAACTCTGAAAATCGTGTTCTTGTTCATATTATAGATTTGCTTTATGTTAATCCTTTGCTTGGTGCACTCTGTTCCTTCTACACCTTTTCAGAATTCAATTTCCAACCATATGCATTTGTTGTTTTTCCTCTTCTCTGTTCGGCCTTCTTGTAATTTGGTTGGATTTCGCGGGGTTTTTCTGTAATATTGATTAAGCTCTGAATAAGAATTTCAAGTATTTTCTGAAATTGGAAAAATATGATCTTCTAATCGATCAGCTACATCCTCTCGAAATGAAACCAATAGAGATGGATTTTTATTTGCTTTTGCAACTGAAGACCAGAAGAACTTTTTTGTAAACAACCAAACGGAGACGTTTCTTGTTTAAACGAAATTGTTTTTCAACTTTGCCATTGAAAAACGCTTTGGTGTAAAATGTATCTTGTCTTGTAAATAAAAAGAAGGCATATTTCCCAAAATTGAATAGAGCCGTTGTTGCAAATCAAATTCCGAGTATAACTTTGAAAATCTTCATTTATTAAGAAAGTTGAAGAACCCATCATTTCAACTTTGCCACTAAAAAACGCTTTCCTAAAGAATAGATTCAGCGAAAAAAAAAAAAAAGGAAGAAGATTTCTTGAATTGGATAAATATGATCACTTCTGATAATGATATGAATCAGTGATTTTAATTTCTTTTCGCCACTAAAAACCAAAAGAACTAGCTAATTATCCTTCTGTACTTCTAGAATCCTCCCATTCTGAGACACAAGCAATATCGGTACAACTTGGCGCAACTAATCATGGGACCGATAACATGACTGGCCAAGGGCTAACTGGAACCTGCCTGCTGATTAATTGGATGTAATTGTTACACAAAGTGATGTTTTCTTCAAAAAAATTGTGTTTAAAATTGTTAAATTTGCAGGTCACTGACCATATATGATGGGACAAACGGAGCGTGCAGAAGGACGCACGGATTTCTGTATCGCCCACGGTGGCGGGCGGCGGTGCAGTCAAGAAGGATGTGGGCGTGCCGCCAGAGGTAAAACTGGGTTGTGCATTCGGCATGGTGGCGGCATGAGATGCCAGAAAGAGAACTGCACAAAGAGCGCAGAAGGGCTCTCAGGTCTTTGCATATCGCATGGAGGTGGCCGGAGGTGCCAGCATCCGGAATGTGCCAAAGGGGCTCAAGGTAGCACAATGTTCTGCAAGGCGCACGGTGGTGGCAAAAGGTGCAAGTTTGAAGGAGGGTGCACCAAGGGTGCAGAAGAGAGCACACCTTTCTGCAAGGAGCATGGTGGAGGGAAAAGGTGTTCATTCGAAGGTGGTGGGGTTTGTCCGAAGAGTGTGCATCGTGGGTTTCAATTCTGTGTTGCACATGGGGGTGATAAGAGGTGTGCTTTTCCGGAGTGCACAAAGAGTGCCCGCGGGCGGACCGACTTTTGTGTCCGGCACGGTGGGGGAAAGAGGTGCCAATACGAAGGGTGTGCAAAGAGTGCACAGGGAGCCACTGATTTTTGCAAGGCACATGGTGGAGGTAAGAGATGCTCTTGGGGCCAACCTGAGTCGGAGTTTGGCCAAGGTGAATCACCATGTTACTTATTTGCTAGGGGACTGACCGGGCAATGTACATCACATGGCGCTCAGCTGGTTCAGGACACAGGGGTTCATGGGGGCGCCACACTTGGACCCATGCATGATCCATGAGAAGATGGAAGAGGTCGACACTGCGATGAAAGGTATCAATTGAAGAAAACTAAACTTGAGTCCGCGGCTAGCCCTTGAAAAACACCTGGTGAACTGTTTAAGATTAGGCTTGATGACTTCGACCTTCTGTAACATGTTTTGTGATTTGCTCAATAAACGGGAGTTTATCGCATGTTTGATTTCTCCTCTTGTTCTTCATATATATAATAGGCTTGTAATGTGATTTTAAGTTGTCAATCCTCCTCTGTTTGCTTGGGAAATACAATATCTATCTGAGTGTGATAAAAAATTGTAAACTGTCAATCCTCCTCTGTATGCTTTATGAATGTCGATGCTATGTGAAGATGGCCCTAGCAGTTTTTAATTGGAAATCTAGTGGCGTTCTTGTTCTTTGCTTGATTTTTCTATCTGCATCTTTTGCCTTGACAAATATATGACGAAAAAGGCACCTTTCTCTTCACTAGTACGGATGTGCAAACACTGGTGTAGATACATTGGTCACTTCAACTTTTCCACTAAAAATTACTTTTTTGAAAAATAGATCCTTCAAAAGAAGATATTTTCTTGAACTGGATAAATATGATCGCTTCTGAGAATGAAAAGAACAAAGACAACAAATTTAAGGGTTAATATCTGTAAGTAGACGCCGTTGTTAGATAGGTTTAGAGGTGTCAACTGTGCTGGGTTAACACCTGCAAGAAACGTTTAAAGGTCACCATGGGGCGCGACAAATACAAGATATTAATTGGAACGGCATGAAACGAAAACATAGCGTGTTAGTGAACTGGGTTGAGCTAGCCATCGATCGTTTCAAGGCACACAACATGAGCACATTTAATAAAGCACATACAAGGCACGATAACATGCTCAACACTAGCATAACATGGGCATGCCACTAGTTCGGATATACTGGCTTTCTTAGTATAAATGAGATTAAACTCATACTACAATTAATTCAGTTATGCAAAAATAATCTCTCTCTCTTTTTTCCTTCATACAAACAATTACATAACTTGGACAGTACTATTGGTTTTTAATTTTCTTTTTAGGATTTCGGGGTTACGCCTTATAAAAAGGGTTATAATCTATGTTTTATGTAATTTTTCATCAATAATATTCAGAGTTTACTCTATTCTTCTTGTGGATTCAAGAATTGTTCGTGTGACTACGAGTACCTATCTCGTTTGCAATAATAAGCTAACTACTCTCTCGTGAATTTCACTGTTTTAATATCTCACACATTTAATTTAATAGTACGCTAACTATTCTCTCGTAAATTCCGCTGTGACAAATTTATTATACGAGATGTATATATGTGTTTGCGCGCTCGCGTCTACCACTAGATTACCAATCAAGCTACTACAACGTCTTAATTAACACAATAAGCTTAATTAATTATCCGGCCGGTTTGTGATCTCATCATGTTTTAAGCTCCTATTAGAGGGAGAGAGAAAATAAAACAGAGAACTTTGATAACCCTTTTCCGTTTTCTTGGGCTTTGTGCCAGCACTCTAAAAGCGCGCTCTCTCTCTCTCCAACCAAATCCAAGGTAATCTTCAAATATTGATTCAAAACTCTGAAAATTGCGTTGTTCTTCATAGTATTATAGATTTGCATTCTGTCAATCCTTTGCTTGATGCACTCTGTTCCTTGTACGCCTTTTCAGAAATACTATTCAATTTTCAACCACATGTATTTGTTGTTTTTTCTCTTCTCTGTTCGGCCATTTTGTGATTTGGTTGGATTTCGCGGGGTTTTTCTGTACTATTGATTAAGCTCTTAATAAGAATGTCGAGTATTTTCTGAAATTGGAAAAAATATGATCTTCTAATCGATCAGCTACATCAATATCTGGAAATGAAATGAATACAAATGGATTTTTATTTGCTTTTGCAACTGAAGACTGGAAGAACTTAATGAAAGCTTTTTTCCTCGGTTTTGTAAACAACCGAACGGTGACGTTTGTTGTTTGGAAAGGATGATAAATTCACTTCAGAGTAACTTTTATGTTGTTCAGTTTCTAAGAAAGTTGTGAAACCTACAACTTCAACTTTGCCATTGGAAAACACTTTCGTGTGATCTTGTAAATAAAAAGAATGGATATTTCCCAATAGATATTTCTTAAAACTGGATAGAGCTGTTGTTGCAAATCAACTTCCACGCAACTTTGTTAATAGGAGTATTTGAAAAACCCATCACTTCAACTTTGTCACTGGAGAGTATTTTTCTGAAAAATAGATTCTGCAAAAAGAAGAGATCGATTTTCTTGAATTGTATAAATATGATCACTTCTGCCAATGTGTTCTTTGAAAAAGTAGTGTTTAAAATTGTTAAATCTGCAGCTCACTGGGCTAATTGCTATTATGGCTTCACTGGATAGTAAGAGGTGTGCTATTCCGGAGTGCATAAAGAGTGCCCTTGGGCGGACCGACTTTTGTGTCCCGCACGGTGGGGGAAAGAGGTGCCAATCCGAAGGGTGTCGAAAGATTGCACAGGGAAGCACTGATTTCTGCATGGCGCACGTTGGAGGAAAGAGATGCTCGTGGGGCCACCCCGAGTCGGAGTTTGGTGAAGGTGAAGGACCATGTTATTTATTTGCTAGGGGAAAGATCGAGCTATGTACATTACATGACGTCGGACACTTTCACTATTTCAGCCTTATGAAAAAATTAACTATATCTTTTTATTTTTTTCTTTTTCTTTTTTTGTCTTCATACAATCAACTATATCTCACTATTCCGGCCGGTTTGTGATCTCATCATGTTTTAAGCTCCTATTAGAGGGAGAGAGAGAATAGAAGAGAGAACTTTGATAATCCTTTTGCGTTTTCTTGGGCGTTATGCCTTTGACCTAATCAGATACTCCCTTCGTTCCAAAATGAGTGATCTTTTTGAAAAAACGTGTCATTTTCAATTGCTTATATCTTTCAATATGAGTATTAAAAAATATGCAATATAGATCTTGTTTGATAGATTTTAATTAGTTCTATTAAACAAAGTTTTCAAAATCACATAAAATTTCATAAATCGAAAGATATAAGTATTTTAAAATAGCACGAAATTCCAAAAAAGCTACTCATTTTGGAACAGAAGGAGTAGTATTTCTTAGAAAATGGATTGTATTTTGGCCCAAAAAAAATTATCACCATCTCTTTTTTTCTTTCTTTTTCCGGCAATTATCACACTCTTGAACTCCTTTATTTATGCAAATTGGATACTATTATCGCACTATCGCGGATGGCGTGCACTCTAGGGCGTATCACAGCCATCCATGAGTGTCTTTAACTGTCCAGATTCAAATGAAACTTTTTTGGAAAATTTTGCCGAATTTTTTTTATTTAAATCCGAACCTTTGAAAATACTCACGGATAGCTGAGATTTGCCCTGCAGGATCTCCGGGTCCTTCCGGTTCCATACTACTATCCATATGAACTAGTATCATATACTCCATCTGTCCTTTTTTAAATATCCCAGCTTGACTTTCACGAAGATTTAGGAGTCAACATAATTGTACCTCCAAAATATTACTTTTTATATTTATCCTCTATAGAAACATCATCATTACGCTTTTACTCATCAACTTTTCAAAAGGGAATCTACTTTTAAGGGCAAAATAAAAAATGTACCAATTTTTACCCTCTAACTTTATAAAAAAACACTTATTTAGAAACAGTCCAAAATAAAACACAGAACACTTAAAAATGGACGGAGAAAGTAGATACTAGTATTCATATATATCGTTTCTCTTCTCTCTGTCTGTCACTTTATTGTTTGTGCCGAGATGCTCTAAAAGCGCGCGATCTCTCTCTCCAACCAAAGCCAAGGTAATCTTCAAATATCTATTCAAAACTCTGAAAATCGTGTTTTTCGTCATATTATAGATTTACTTTATGTCAATCCTTTGCTTGATGCACTCTGTTCCTTCTGCACCTTTACAGAATTCTATTTTCAACGACATGTATTTGTTGTTTGGAAAATTCTAAAATTAGCTCAATGGACTGAAAATAGTGAGTGTGTGAATATGTATTAAAAGGTATAAAAAATACGCAGAAATACGTATTTTCCTTGTCTTCTAGTGTGCTTATCGTTAACCTAGTGGGCTGACAATAACAGGACCGATATTTTTCCTCTTCTCTGTTCTGCCTGCCTGTAATTTGGTTGGATTTCGCGAGGGGGTTTTCTGTAATATTGATGCTCTTAATAAGAATTTCGAGTATTTTCTGAAATTGGAAAAATGTGATCTTCTAATCGATCAGCTACGTCCTGTGGAAACGAAATGAATGGATGGATTTTTCTATTCTTTTGCAACTGATTAACTGAATACCAGAAAAACTTAATGTGAAAGGTTTTTTCTTGTATTTGTAAACAACCAAACGGTGACGTTAGTTGTTTGGCAAAGGATAAAAAAATTAACTTCTGAGTAACTTTTGTGTTGTTTTTTTTTTTTTTAATCCTACTTTTGTGTTGTTCAGTTATTAAGAAAGTTGTGAACCCGCAACTTCAATTACTTCTCTATGGAGAAACACTTTTGTGTTAATTATATCTTGTAAAAAAGAAGGGATATTTGCAAACAGATACTTACAAAATCTACACATAAATTCATCACTTCAAATTTGCCACAGGAAAACACTTTCTTGAAAAAAAAAAAAAAGATTCTGCGAAAAGAAGAGATTTTCTTGAATTTCTTTTCACTACTAAAACACAGAAAAACTGATTATCTTTCTGTACTTCTAGAATGGTGAAATCTCTACTTGAACTTGTTCTTTCCATGCGCGTGGATGTAATTGTGTTAAAAAAAGCCAAGTGATAAAAAGTAGTGCTTAAAATTGTTAAATTTGCAGCTATATAACTGGGCTAAGTGCTATTAAGGCTTCAGTTTTTCATCAGGATCAAGTCCTTGTTGGTTATGTGGACTCTCAATCTTAGTAGCACGAAGAGGGGGCGGGGGCGGGAAGGCACCTAGAAGCTCCTAAGGTTGGGAGTGCCTAAGGAGCGTATATAGATTATAGAAAAATATGTATATAAAATACTTAACCATTAAAAGAAAAGTGATACTTACTGAAAATTTTCCCAATCTCAAAGTGCAATTATTGGAAGTTATATAATTCTCAATTTGCAAAACTTCTTAACTAATATGATTCTCATATTGTTATATCCACAATGGAATAACTCCTTTAAAAGTAAGAGAATAATTGTCTTACCCGATAAGCTCTCATCTCAGTTAGGAGCGAGCTCCCGTCAAGCTCTCATTTTGGGAGTGCTGATTCGAGCTCCCGTCTAGGGAGCGCACCCATTTTAGAAGAATCCTGCAACTAAGCTCTCAATTACAAATAGTAGGGTTTTTTTTAAATTTTTTTATCAACTACAAATAGTACTTGTTTTTCTTTCCATTTCCTTTTGCTTCTTCCAAAGGCCATTATGTAAGTGGTTACTCAAACCGTCCATCATCCGGTCAAGATCCGAACTGTTGATTGCCAAGATAAACGGTCGGATCAAGCTGCTCGCCATCGCTTGTCAACATCTCCTGCTTATTGTGAATATCAAATTTAAAAGTTCTTTTTTTTTCTCATTTTCCAAATATTCCATTTCTAAACGATTTGAAAATACGCATCTAATTGCAAATCTGAAAATCAAAGAAAGTTAAATAGCCAATTACTGTTGAGAGCCTTTTTCACTTCTAAGGAAAAGTTGTTTACAAGGTAGTGGGGTTCGGCCGGACTGATCGGAGAGGGACCATGATGGCACCCAATTCTGTGTTGCATGGTGGTGGACCTGGTGGTCGACGATGCCAAGAATTGGGGTGTACTAGAAGTGCCGAAGGTCGCACGGATAAGTGTTTTGGCCACGGTGGCGGGTGGCAGTGCAGTCAAGAAGGATGTGGGCGTGCCGCTAGAGGTCCAACTGGGTTGTGCATTCGGCATGGTGGCGGCCGGAGATGCCAGAAAGAGAACTGCACAAAGAGTGCAGAAGGGCTATCTGGTCTTTGCGTATCGCATGGAGGCGGCAGAAGGTGCCGGCATCAGGGTTGCTCAAGGATGGGATCAAAGGGGTCTAGTAGCGGCAGCCGCCACGACAAGAATTTTAAAAAATGTAATTATTATATGTAAAAAAAAATCTCCAACTTATATATTATCCCCACTGCTAGGTTTTTTTATTATTTTTATCATATACTTGTCATAAATCTTCTATTTTTTTAAGAAATGAGACCCCAAAAAATATTCTAAAACTAAATTCAATAGGCCAAAGTGAAATAATATAAATGATGATGTATAATTAAGAAAAAAAACTTCACATTCTAACCCTAAAATAACTTAAACTAAAAAATTAAGAGAATTTAATCATAATGCCACTCCCAAAAGAGGGTGCAGTTATCAATTTGAAAAATCTATATAGAGATTTGGGGAATGATATTATAAATTCGGGGAGTGACATTATCTTTATACATACTGATACTCTAGATTATCAATGAAGGAAACATGGTAATGTGCACATAAATTGAATTGAGTCTCTAAGTCTGCCCTCTTTTATGCCATTTGGCTTTGATTTAGAGGTATGGTTCTGCAGCAAAATAGGTATGGAAGGCTACTGTTTAAGTGGTATTCTGATAGCAGTCATTTTGTGCATATTACCAAAGGTTAGGTATGTCTTCAATCCTTCCCCGCCCATAGCCCCATGTAGACACCCCATTCTGGACTGTCCAGACAACGTTATTTGTCGATCTTTTATTTCCCCGATGATGATTTTGGTCGAGAACAGTCTGAGGATAATGGTGTGTTTAAGCTTTGAGCGTCCCAAACCCCTTTTCAACCCCATTTCAAACCTTTCAAACCAGAGCCAAACAGTCCCAGCAAAATCCAACTGGCACACGCCATTGTATTGGACGCGTACGCCAGTTAGCTGCCACGTGTTAGTCATCGACCGTTGACCCAGTTATAATTGGCGCACGCAGGTTCATATGTGGCGCACGCCAGTCAATTCCAGTCAAATCAACTTTATTCAGCCACTTGGGCGGGACTTTTGTGCCACCTTGACGTCGGCCACAGTAGCCCTTGATGATTATATCGTCCAGGCCCGTTCCCTCTCTCTCCTACAACCCCCATCAAGGCAAGTCCCATGCATTTAATGCATGAGAGGCTCCCTTCCTCCTCCAACCAGCCAAACAAGGCCCTAGACCAAACTGATCTCAGTCACTCCCCCTCTATATATACTCCCCTTTCACACTCTTGCAAAGGGTTACCAAGTTCACAAAGGGTTGGCCTCATTAAGAAGAAAAAAAAGCTCTCTTCTTCCTCCTTCCTTGCTCTCCATCTCTTTTTCTCCCATTGAAAGAGAAAGGAAAACAGCCCACTTCCACACACCCTACTGACATCCAGTCACCATCTAGGCTTCTATCTCCAAGCTTTAAGTTCAACACCACCTTCACTCCTCAAATAAAAAGGTATACCACCTTTGTGTCCCTTTCTGTTTTTGGGCTCCTGAGGGGAACCAGTGAGGCCCAGGCTAGTAAGTAATACTAGTCCTGGCCTCAAACTGGCAAAATACGACAAACGTATGAGGTGATACATGGCGCACGCCAGTAACCATATGCCGTACGCCAGTCATGGTAGAACGAGCACTACTGGCGTGGGGATCATGGATCACCATTTCTGTCATTTTATCTTCCTGTCAATCACCCTTGCATGCTAAATAACCAGTTTACCGCTTTCTGTATATTTAGAACTGTTTAGATGTAGTAGTCAATACTCACTTCTTATCTGCTTAAAAGGCCTCTGGGATCCTTCTGGTCATGTTCCAGAGCCCTGATGATGCAAAAGCCAAGCACTGGATTAGGGTCAAACGTGCGTACGGCAGTCCATGACTGGCGTACGGCAGTTAAAGCTAGGATCCAGTGGCTGGTCCTTGCATCTTAGTTCAGTCTTGGCCTCCTTCCTGTCCCCACTCTGTTTTAGGGGGTCTCTTGTCTATTTTCATGGCTTCAAGCCATATCATCTGTCTGTAAATATATATACCCTGCTTATTTAACTGCATGGTCTGTCCTGGGTGTGCGCTGGTCCTTTTCCAGAGCCCAGAGGGTTGCAAACAAGGACTGTGAAACTGGATGAGTGGAGTACGCCAGTCTTATTGTGGCGTGCGCAAGTCAAATCAACATGCAGTGGCTCGGCCAGTGCATGCTGGTAGAACTTGCTCACGCCCCTGCGGGGCAGCATACTGCAACTTGTCCAGTTTGCTCAGTGCTTGTTCTCAATCTATATTTAGCATTGCAATCAAGCCATTCGTAAACATTTCGTCACATAATTGCAACTTGTTACAGTGCTTTAATCCCCATTATCTGTTCCCCCGCCCTAACTGGCTAAAAAATGATCAAATGAGAGAAAAATGCAAACGTTTTATAAAATGCCCGAGTAGAGACCGATCTCCGGATTGGGCGATAGGGGTGCCATAAAACCCTTCCCCTCTCGTAATCTGGCTCCCGAACCTCAGATATCGAAGGTGACGACGATCCAGTCTACAAGCCTTTTCAAAGATCAAACAAACGTGGCAAACGTTTTCGAGTTCGGTTCCTTGGGTGCTCTCACCGCTAAAACCCGAGTGGCGACTCTGAATCGAGGCGTTTCGCCGCGCTTTTCCAAACACAAAGGGGGCCGCGCCCGATTTCACAAATGGAATTTCTGGGGGCGCGTGCCCACAGTGGCGACTCTGCTGGGGACCTTTGCGTTGATTGATATTTGGCGATTAATACATAATTGAACAATTCTCAAAAGCTTGTCAAAACAGCACGCTTCGCGCTGCTAAAGAACGGAATGGTAACGTAACAGGATCTCAGCATCCGACCAATCCGAACTGGGGCTTTTACTATTGTTCTCTTGTGTAGTTTTTTCCAAAAATCAATTAACAAAAGTGAGCCAAGCTTCAAAAGGCATTTGTTTTCAAAAGCATTGCATTTCTCTCTCATTGAATCATTCTTCGGCATTCTCCGTTCGTATCGATGGTTGGTCAGCCCCGTTGAGGTGTTTTGGGTAACCGGCACAGTTTACTGGAGCCCGGGGTCCTCGAACGCCCAACAACCTTGGATGATGATGAGTCGTACTACCGTTCGACCATTGCTTTGCTCCACGCGTTGCAATGGGAGGTATATCGCGGCTCTAGTCAGAGGAACCCCTTTAAGCCAAAACCGGCCTCTACAGCGTTTACAAAGCACTAGAACCTTTCAACCTAAGACAGGAACCCACATGGTAAGGTTACTTGCATCTAACCCCCATATACTGTCTATGTGTTACTGCTTTTCATATCGCATGTCTGTACATACATTCATACCGTTTTGCGTAGGAGCATGCTAGGGTGGCTTTTAGGTTGCCTCTTGTCGAGTTTGTCTTATGCCTGTTTGGCATTGCCTTGGACCGATGACGAATCGTGCATCTCGATGTTGCACGTTACCAAAAATTTTCAAGTCCTTAATCAATGAGGCTTCGGGAAATCAATACTTTCTAAGTCTTTGTCTAATGCCCGATCGAGGTTTCAAACTCAAAAATTAGGAACAACGGAAAAACTGTCGTGATGCTTACACCACTCAGGTTAAAAGTGCTAATCACTTACACCGCTCAGGCTCCTGCACAGTGCTGCTTACGCCACTTTGGTTATGGTATCACGCCATTTGAACCGAGTTGTTCCAAAAATCAAACTTTGAAACTTCGAGAGGGGAAAAGCCAAAGGCTTAGGCTATTTCGGCATCTCTTAGTAACATTCGATTCAATCAAGGATACACCGTCGAAAAGAAAATCCGAGAATTCTATGGCAAGCGTCCAAATGTCATAAGATAGACTCTCTTTAGTCATAGAGTCTAGGAGGACACCGACGACGATGACATGCGCATTGCATTCCTTCAAAATTCTTTCAAAAGCTTACTGCAGGAACGCCACTGAGTTCTCATTTACTTTGCTGTCAAAAAGCTCTAGGCCATTTCACCGAAGGAAAGAGCCAAACCTACTTGGGAGCGTCTGCCAGGGCTATTTCACTGTCACTTCCAAAGCCATATCACCCTCCTCAATCATTAATCCAAAATGGCAGCACAAACAGAGCTAGCTGAGCTGAAGAGGGCTGTTCAAGAAATGAACCAGAAAATGGACAAACAAATGGCTATGGTCCAGGGACTGGTTGACCTTTTTACCTCTGTCATTTCAAAGACAGATCTGGGACTAGTCAAAGAACCTCTTCAGGCCCGCCACACTCCTGCGGTTGGAACCAAGTTGTGCTTGAAAGACGTGTTCAAAGACCTGGTTGAGTTTCATGAAGCCAGGACTCACCCGGAGGAGAATGTTGAATCCTTGTTCAAAGCCAACGCCGAAAGGGAGGATATGTGCGACAAAGAAATCAATCCCAAAGGCAAAAGAGTGCACCCTGTTGATGGTGCAATGTTGTGCAACTACAAAGCAAGCAAAGGCTCCACCTTGAACCCCCAATCCAATCGCCGAAACCCACCCAGGACCTTCTCCCGTTTCTCCACGCCTTTGTCCTCGGTTTATGAGAAGCTCCTCGAAGCTGGCTTCCTCAAGCCACTCCTTCCAACTCCTTCGCCTCGAACATTCCCGGCATCCTACAACCCAAACGCCTATTGTGCTTTCCATCAAATGCCCGGCCATCTCACAGATGCCTGCTTCCGCCTTCGACATGAAATTCAAAATCTCATTGATAATGGCACCATTCAAGCTCCACTCCCATCAAAGCCCAGCGTCATATCCAACTTCATGCTCCAACACGGTTCAAACCCATGTGTTAACCAGATATCCATCAACTCTACTCAAATCAACTCAAGCTCCACTCAAATCAAACTTAGCTCCACCATATTCAACCCAACCCTTTTCATTAGCCCAGAAAATCAAACCAAGCCAATTTTGTCTCTCTCATCCAAACCCGAGGTTAACCTGATGGCCATAGGTGCAATCAAGGTCCTTACCGCCGATACCTGGGTTTACAGTGATGAGCAGTCTATAAAGGAGGAACTCAAGAGGAAGCTTAATCAATCAAAAAAAGAAAACGGACTGGCTGAGATCCTTCAATCATGAGAATTTGGGGCTGTTGTTTAAGGAGTTTTCTCAAGTGGGTTTGGACGAAGAAGCTGACGAAGCCGAAGTGCTGTTGCTTGAGCCTGTTGTCCTCTAGCTCCCACCTCTCTGCGAGGAAGTCAAGGGTAACTATAAAAGTTCCATTTTCAAATCGCGTCTCTTTTGCATTGACACTTTCGAGTCTGAGTCTAAAGCAATGTCTGTCAAGTCGTCTAAGTCTAGCTCTGAGTCGGAGCTCGTGCCTCTTGGCCCTCCATGTCGTAGTTTCTATTCTCAATTTGAGTCTTTTTGCTGTACTTGGCAACCCCAAGGGTTCTTATGATATGCATGATCCTGCTTTTAAGTACTTTGCTGGCTTTTGAATAAACCGTGTCGACCCCGACGACGAAGGGATAGATTTCGATGGGATTATCCCCAAGGAAATGTGTTCCCTCGCCGAAAGGGAAGACGAAAGGCATGCTTAGCCTCTAAAAAGAAGAAGTAATTTCAAATAAACTTGAAAGATGGGGCAGACCCCCAGATGGTTCAAATTGGTTCAACGCTATCCCCATAAGAGTATTGCGCCCATTCAGACTTGTTCAAAGAATTCAACAATACCTTGGCATGGTCTCACAAAGATATGCCTGGCGTTGATCATGGGATAAAGAAATATCAAATTCCCGGCTACCGGATGCCAAGCCAGAAAGCAACAGCTCAGAAGGCTCCAGGCCTCGTACCATACGCAAAACAGTAACAGCAGCGTTCCATCAAGCGCACATTGCAAGGGTGCAAAAATGGCCTGGAGCGAGGCATTTCCAATTATAGCAGTCAGGACCCTTTCACTATCAAAACCGTTCTATTTGGGGCTACAATCAAAGATCATCGACCTCGACAGCAGCACATCAATACCTTGGTCAACATGGATCAACACAAGTGTTGCTTTTTCCTGAGAGAAGCTCGTTGGACTGAAAACCCCAAGGGTGGGCAGTTCCAAGCAAAAGTTAGAGCAGCCTGCTAGACCGAAAACCTATGAAGGCGGTCTAGGCAAAAGTTGGTAAAAAGTCGAAAGCTCGCTAGACCGAAAACCTGAAAGGGCGGTACTAGGCAAAAGTTAGAGCATAAAAGGAGAGGTAGAACACACGAGTGAACCTTTGCCTGAACTACGTTTTGACCTGATTCCCAGAAAGGGATACGTAGGCAGTCTCTCTTCGAGGCTCGGTCATACTTTATCAATTGGATCCAAGGTTGACGTTTTGGTGCACATCAAGGGTCAAGAAAGGTTGAGAACAAGACAAGCCGAAGTACTGACTGGTAGGCTGAAGTCCATTGATTCATTGGAGAATCAGAAAGGGGAAGCCATTCGTCTTTCAAGTTTAATGCAAACTGCTATTTCAATTTTAAAGCTGAGGAAAAGCCTTAAAATATTTTGAAGCATAAAAAACAGAACGAAATGCTTATGAGGCCTAACGGCTCACAGTTTATTCTAAGTTCAGCAAACGTTTATTTTAAGCGGCTGCAGTAGCTTTGCAATCTCGCGCGCTTGTTTGAGGCTCACACGCACTCGTACAAAAGTGATGCGCGTTGGTCTCAAGCCTACGCGCGCTTCTTCAATCCCTGCATCAGACAGCAGTAGGCAGCTACCACGCCTAACAAAGATTTTTAGACCCTCGGGAGTACATTTCAAATTCAAAGCACCTCGAATCTCGTTCAAGGGGCTTTTACCAAGTCTTGTCATGCTGTGCAAGTCATATGGTCCTAATGTGGCTACACAGGGGTGTCGGTTTCAGTCCGGGCCTATATGAGTCATCATTTGCGTCTTTTGTCCATCCGTGCGACACTTTTCTAGTTCTTCAATCCATTGTCATGTCGGGATGCTTTTCCTAGTTTTACCAATTTGTACAGGTCAATGTACATTTATTGGACCTTATGCAAGTGTCAGTTTCACCTGTCTAAGGGATATTGTGAATTTTGGCACATTAATGCCCAAAATTTTATTATTTTTCATATGTCTAGGAGTCCGTGATATATTCGGGGCTCTTCTTCCTTTCTCATTTGAGCTAGGCGAGTCTATACATATATGTGTCTGTTTGTCGATTCAGTTCGCTGTCAATGCAAAATTAGATATTAGCGGTTTGTTTATGCATTCTTTTAGACATTCTCAAAAGAGAGTCAAATAAATTGAAAAATGCTATTTACATTGCTACCTTACCATCTATAGTCCGCAAGCAGTGGAATCTTGTGAGCAATGAGGGCATGTTGGCTCAAGGCCAAGCAAAGCTTATTTATGGGGCTCATCTGCCCAAACATCGAAGAAAAAGAGCACACCGACCCGATGCCGCTCCTAAATGTCAACTGAGGCATGCTGGCCTGCTCAACGTCTATCTATCTAGGAGCACATCTCAGAAGCAAAAGACAGTAAAGTAAAGAGGCTCAGTGGTAGTCCTCAGTGGTAGAGCTCAGCCACGTTCTCGTCGTTGTCGTCACTCTTGATCTCTTTGAAGTACCTGGGGCTCCTCTCCCATCCTCCTCTTCTAGGGAGGCTTTCGCTGACAAGCTCTCTTTCTCTCTCACTTTCTCTCAATCCCTCAGACTTCTCTCTCTGAACCTCTAAAAAAAAAAAAAACTCTTCGGCGCGAGCCACCCTTCCTATGGGCCTCTTTTTCATCTGCACACCTCTAGCCGCTGGTTATCTATTGCTCTCGTATCTCTGAGCTATGGCTAAGGTGAAAGTATCGCTTTGTGAAACTCTTGTTTATGTGGCCATCCTAGGCTATCATCCTTTAGAAGCCGCCCTAGTCTGCTCTTGCATTTTCAATTTATGCATTCAATTTAGTACATATCATTGCATACTGTATATCAACTATTGAAAACAGGAAAAGCCAATCAAGTGCCAAAACATGCCCGTCCAATATCGAAAGCAGCAAGTAATCAGGATTTCGGGGGTTCATACCTGGGATCTAGTCACTACTGGAACTGGAGCTGAAGCTGCTGCTCTGGGAAAGTGCAATTGTAAGGGGGGTGCCACATGTTGTTCTCCCTATCCATTTCTCCATGGCAAATGTCAAGCACACAGCCTCACTGTCCCACTCCACTAGCACCTGGAGCACACTTTGGCAATCAGAATACAATTCAAAGCAGCAATGGCTTGTGCTACCCATTTCAATCAAATCAACGACGATCAGCCATGTCGTCCCTTCCCAAATCAAATCAACGACGATCAGTCATATCGTCCTTCTCAAATCAAATCAACGACGATTAGCCATGTCGTCCTTTCAATCAATAACCGACGGTCTACCCGTCCTTCAAATCAATTCAATCAACGACGATCAGCCATGTCGTCCCTCTCAACCAAATCAACGACGATTAGCCATGTCGTCCTTCTCAATCAAATCAACGACGATCAGCCATGTCGTCCCTCTCAATCAAATCAACGACGATCAGCCATGTCGTCCCTCTCAATCAAATCAACGACGATCAGCCATGTCGTCCTTCTCAATCAAATCAACGACGATCAACCATGTCGTCCTTCTCAATCAAATCAACGACGATCAGCCATGTCGTCCTTCTCAAATCAAATCAACGACGATCAGCCATGTCGTCCTTCTCAAATCAAATCAACGACGATCAGCCATGTCGTCCTTCTCAAATCAAATCAACGACGATTAGCCATGTCGTCCTTCTCAAAACAAATCAACGACGATCAGCCATGTCGTCCTTCTCAAATCAAATCAACGACGATCAGCCGTGTCGTCCCTTTCAATCCATCAACAATGATCAGCCATGTCGTCCTTTTTAGTCTTTCAACGACGATCAGAATATCGACCTTTTCAATCTCTCAACTCAACGATGGTTCCCGAGTCGTCCTTCAGCGATGACCCACCGTCTCAAATCAACAATAGTTCCCAAGTCGTCCTTCAGCGATGACCCACCGTCTCAAATCAACGATGGTTCAACGAGTCGTCCTTCAGTGATGACCCACCGTCTCAAATCAACGATGGTTCAACGAGTCGTCCTTCAACGATGACCCACCATCTCAAATCAACGATGGTTCAACGAGTCGTCCTCAACGATGACCCACCGTCTCAAATCAACGATGGTTCAACGAGTCGTCCTTCAGCGATGACCCACCGTCTCAAATCAACGATGGTTCAACGAGTCGTCCTCACCGATGACCCACCGTCTCAACTCAACGATGGTTCAACGAGTCGTCCTCAACGATGACCCACTGTCTCAAATCAACGATGGTTCAACGAGTCATCCTTCAGCGATGACCCACCGTCTCAAATCAACGATGGTTCAACGAGTCGTCCTCAACGATGACCCACCGTCTCAAATCAACGATGGTTCAACGAGTCATCCTCAACGATGACCCACCGTCTCAAATCAACGATGGTTCAACGAGTCGTCCTTCAGCGATGACCCACCGTCTCAAATCAACGATGGTTCAACGAGTCGTCCTCAACGATGACCCACAGTCTCAAATCAACGATGGTTCAACGAGTCGTCCTTCAGCGATGACCCACCGTCTCAAATCAACGATGGTTCAACGAGTCGTCCTCAACGATGACCCACCGTCTCAAATCAACGATGGTTCAACGAGTCGTCCTTCAGCGATGACCCACCGTCTCAAATCAACGATGGTTCAACGAGTCGTCCTCAACGATGACCCACCGTCTCAAATCAACGATGGTTCAACGAGTCGTCCTTCAGTGATGACCCACCATCTCAAATCAACGATGGTTCAACGAGTCGTCCTTCAGTGATGACCCACCGTCTCAAATCAACGATTGTTCAACGAGTCGTCCTCAACGATGACCCACCGTCTTAAATCAACAATAGTTCCCGAGTCATCCTCAACGATGATCCATCATCCATGTTCAACGATGGTCCATCCATTCTGTATGACTACCTCTACTTCAGTCCCGCTTAGAGCACATTTTCCAGCAGTCCTATTGCTCTGTCTCGGATGGTCCTTGATAAGGAGATTGGCTCTGATTCCCAACAGATGGAATTTAACCTCCCTGACGCGACCTACCCGTGATTGTTGGAGTTCTTTGTGTGCCGGATAAGGTTTGGTCCCCAACAACATTCATCGTTCCGCGATTAAACCATTTCCCCAAGCAGAGTCAAATCAACGACGGTCTGCCCGTCCAACTCTCAACTCAACGACGGTTCGCCCGTCCACTTTCAAATCAAACGAGCGACGGTTTGCCCGTCCAACTTCAAATCAACGACGGTCCACCCGTCCAAATCCAAATCAATGACGGTCCATCCGTCCAAATTCAAATCAACGACGATCCACTCGTCCAAATCCAAATCAATGACGGTCCATCCGTCCAAATTCAAATCAACGACGATCCACCCGTCCAAATTCAAATCAACGACGATCCACTCGTCCAAATTTAGATCAACGACGGTCCACCCGTCCAATTTCAAATCAATGACGATCTATCCGTCCCACAGTCTTTTTCCCCAACAGAGTCGATGCTGTTGCAAAAAAAAAGATTGTTCCCCAGGAGAGTCCACATTGTGTGATCTATCCGTCAAAGACAACAAAGCAGCGGTCTGTCCGCCCCAACTTCAAATCAAACAGGTCCTTTAAAGTTCACGTATTCTGAATAGCCACGAAGAGGGTGTCTAGAAAACCTTTGACGTTACTTGTCTCCAGTCAATGGTGCTTCAAGTGCCGTCAAAGGGGGGCTTCTGTAGACACCCCATTCTGGACTGTCCAGACAATGTTATTTGTCGATCTTTTATTTCCCCGATGATGATTTTGGTCAAGAACAGTCTGAGGATAATGGTGTGTTTAAGCTTTGAGCGTCCCAAACCCCTTTTCAAACCCATTTCAAACCTTTCAAACCAGAGCCAAACAGCCCCAGCAAAACCCAACTGGCACACGCCAGTGTATTGGACGCGTACGCCAGTTAGCTGCCATGTGTCAGTCATCGACCGTTGACCCAGTTATAATTGGCGCACGCAGGTTCATATGTGGCGCACGCCAGTCAATTCCAGTCAAATCAACTTTATTCAGCCACTTGGGCGGGACTTTTGTGCCACCCTGACGTCGGCCACAGTAGCCCTTGATGATTATATCGTCCAGGCCCGTTCCCTCTCTCTCCTACAACCCCTATCAAGGCAAGTCCCATGCATTTAATGCATGAGAGGCTCCCTTCCTCCTCCAACCAGCCAAACAAGGCCCTAGACCAAACTGAACTCAGTCACTCCCCCTCTATATATACTCCCCTCTCACACTCTTGCAAAGGGTTACCAAGTTCACAAAGGGTTGGCCTCATTAAGAAGAAAAAAAAGCTCTCTTCTTCCTCCTTCCTTGCTCTCCATCTCTTTTTCTCCCATTGAAAGAGAAAGGAAAACAACCCACTTCCACACACCCTACTGACATCCAGTCACCATCTAGGCTTCTATCTCCAAGCTTTAAGTTCAACACCACCTTCACTCCTCAAACAAAAAGGTATACCACCTTTGTGTCCCTTTCTATTTTTGGGCTCCTGAGGGGAACCAGTGAGGCCCAGGCTAGTAAGTAATACTAGTCCTGGCCTCAAACTGGCAAAATACGACAAACGTATGAGGTGATACATGGCGCACGCCAGTAACCATATGCCGTACGCCAGTCATGGTAGAACGAGCACTACTGGCGTGGGGATCATGGATCACCATTTCTGTCATTTTATCTTCCTGTCAATCACCCTTGCATGCTAAATAACCAGTTTACCGCTTTCTGTATATTTAGAACTGTTTAGATGTAGTAGTCAATACTCACTTCTTATCTGCTTAAAAGGCCTCTGGGATCCTTCTGGTCATGTTCCAGAGCCCTGATGATGCAAAAGCCAAGCACTGGATTAGGGTCAAACGTGCGTACGGCAGTCCATGACTGGCGTACGGCAGTTAAAGCTAGGATCCAGTGGCTGGTCCTTGCATCTTAGTTCAGTCTTGGCCTCCTTCCTGTCCCCACTCTGTTTAGGGGGTCTCTTGTCTATTTTCATTGCTTCAAGCCATCTCATCTGTCTGTAAATATATATACCCTGCTTATTTAACTGCATGGTCTGTCCTGGGTGTGCGCTGGTCCTTTTCCAGAGCCCAGAGGGTTGCAAACAAGAACTGTGAAACTGGATGAGTGGAGTACGCCAGTCTTATTGTGGCGTGCGCAAGTCAAATCAACATGCAGTGGCTCGGCCAGTGCATGCTGGTAGAACTTGCTCACGCCCCTGCGGGGCAGCATACTGCAACTTGTCCAGTTTGCTCAGTGCTTGTTCTCAATCTATATTTAGCATTGCAATCAAGCCATTCGTAAACATTTCGTCACATAATTGCAACTTGTTACAGTGCTTTAATCCTCATTATCTGTTCCCCCGCCCTAACTGGCTAAAAAATGATCAAATGAAAGAAAAATGCAAACGTTTTATAAAATGCCCGAGTAGAGACCGATCTCCGGATTGGGCGAGAGGGGTGCCATAAAACCCTTCCCCTCTCGTAATCTGGCTCCCGAACCTCAGATATTGAAGGTGACGACGGTCCAGTCTACAAGCCTTTTCAAAGATCAAACAAACGTGGCAAACGTTTTCGAGTTCGGTTCCTTGGGTGCTCTCACCGCTAAAACCCGAGTGGCGACTCTGAATCGAGGCGTTTCGCCGCGCTTTTCCAAACACAAAGGGGGCCGCGCCCGATTTCACAAATGGAATTTCCGGGGGCGCGTGCCCACACCCCAATGATTGAGAACTACATGGGTTATGTTGTTGTTGTTGTTGTTGTTGCAGTGGCATTATCAATATCTAAAATTAAAATTAGTCTTTTTTCATATCCATGTGCAAATGAAAAACATCATTTATTATAATTTTTGTTATGTTTTTTTAATTTTTTCTGAAACCGATAACTATTAATATTGTAATACATCTTTTATATTTTTTTAATATACATTTCGCTAGAGTAAAATTCTAATTCCGTCTCTAGTTGCTCTAGAGGGGCTCAAGGTAGCACAATGTTCTGCGAGGCGCACGGTGGTGGCAAACCTGAGGAGATCAAGAAAGAGGTCGTCGTTTCAGAAGAGGGTACCGATGTCGATGTTTTGCAGAAAGCCCCTCTCAATTTTAACTGGAAACAATGGAGACGTTCTCCAGATCGTCATCCAGTCGGTGGCAATGGAGGTCCATCGCGCACCCTAGCTTTATTCCCAGAGGCAAGCACTGGTCTTTGCAAGGCACATGGTGTAGGTATGAGATGCTCGTGGGGCCAACCTGAGTCGGAGTTTGGTCGAGGTGAAGGACCATGTAATTTATTCGCTAGTGAAAATACGGGGCTATGTTTATTACACGGTTATCTAGTTCCGGACAAACGGGTTCGTGGAGGTGCCATTCTTGGACTTCGTGGAGGTGCCGTACTTGTACCATGGGTCCAGGATCCTAAAACTAGCACAATGTTCTGCGAGGCTCGCAGTGTTCGCAAGAGGTGCCATTCCGAAGAGTGTGGAGAGAATGAAGAGGGAGGCGATGGTTTTTGTAATGCACATGCTGGAGTTAAGAGATGCTCGTGGGGCCAACGTGAGTTGGGAATCGGTCAAGGTGAAGGACCATGTTGTTCATTTGCTTGGGAAAGGACCGGGCTATGTACATTACATGGCGCGCTATCTATTGGCGCTCAGCTGGTTCAAGACAAATGGGTTCACGGGGGTGCCAAACTTAGATTCATGGTCCATGGATCCTAAACCTAGCAAACCAGAGAAGATGGAAGAGGTGGCCATTGCGGCGCAGGGTATGAATGAATGAACAACAATAAAATCAGCAGACCTTGAAAAACACATGGTGAAGTACTATTTAAGATTAGGCTTGAAGGCTTTTGACCTTCTGCAATATATTTTGTGATTTGCTCAATACATGTGAGCTTATTCTTGTTTGGTTTCTCCTCATGTTCTGCTTATAAATAGGCTTGTAGTGTGATTATGCAAAGTATGCAAATATACAGTGATCAATTAAAGTGTGTAAAGAAAACCCAGTTTCTGATCAGTTTGTCCAAGTGTAATACTACAAAATTGTGAGTTTGTGAAATACAATATCTGAGAAAGTGAGATGCTCCTTTGTTTGCATCATGAATGTCGATGAATGCATGTTATGCAAATGGGCCCTAGCAATTTTAATTGGAAATCCATTGGTGTTTTTGTACTCTACTGGATTTATCTATCTGCATCCTCTGCCTTGCCAAGCAAGAAATTTTCGAAGCACAAACCGTGTAAGCATCTAGTCTTATTTTTCCATGACCTTATCTGCAATGGCCAAAGGCCCAAAATGCATCTCACACCATGGCAAACATTGTAGCCGCTAGAGAGGGCCGGGTTTAACTGGACCATCCTAGCTGATTCTCTGTATTTTGGCAACATCGCCGTCTTTGATGACCCTACTGTTGACAACAAATTCGTAACAACTCTGTAATGCCATGGAAGTTTACGTATCCTGAAATCCGTATTGGAGCCTCTAGATAATGAAGGGGTATTACATGAAAGGTGCATGTGTCCCTCCTCTCACAATGCAGTGGGATCTACGCCCATTTCTTTAATTACTTACACTGGCTTTAAGTACTATTTGGAGTAAGTATTTATTTTTTGACTTAAAGGTGATTTATTGTGAGAGAATGACATAACTACTTAAAAAATAAAAACCTTAATGGAACGGGGCCTTAGAATGTTTGTTACATTTGCATATCAATTTTGAGAGTTAATTTGTAATAATCAGCAACATCGTAAACCTTGCGCTTATCCTAAACTAGTGATTAGTAAAACCCTTGTTTTTGTTTGTTAAACTCTGAAGAGTCTGATGCAGGAGCGCATGTTCCTACATGGCAATGCATTCAAAGCAAGTTAAGCAACTAAATGGACGAACAATGTGGATGCGATGGATGGTGTTTTGGACGAATATTACCTTAACAGAAGAAATTTGGAAGGAGGGATTCTATACCCAGAGATGTCCCAGTTTCTAACATCTCTCCCTGGTTACCTTAAGTTTGTCCTTCTCTTTGGATTCCTCACACTTGAAGGCGCTCAACAAGCGGTTGCTGCCTAGTGGATTGCAATCAATGTCATTTCTAGGGGACCTAGGCGATATTAGCACAGGTTTTGCTTCAGTTAGGAAAATCTCCCTTTAACATTCATGATTGTTACACTCCCAAAAGAAAATACGCTTACAGAAAAAAGAGAGCAAGATAATTATTCTTTTTATGCATTTCTTGACCCCGGGATAAGCTGTAACTCAAAGGGGCTTCAAACTCAAAGGGGCTTCTAGGGGTGCATTTCTGGATATGGGTAGAGGTTGTGTTTGCTGGTTGTGCAAGTATAAGTGAATTTTGTTCTAGTTGATCTGAATCAAGATTGTAGCCTCATGGTTGGGTATTTTTCATTCTCTTTATTCTTTAATTGAAATAGCATGGTGGCTTTAGTTCAATGCCTACACCCATGGGATACTCACAAATACGATACATCTGATCAGGAAACCTGGTAATCTTTTTCCTTACTTTTATGGAAGCTAAGGTTGCATTTTAACATTGCTTAGCGTAATACAAGTATACAATGAAGTGTAACACCAAAAATAGTATCTAGAAATTGGTTCCTTCAATGATACGAATTGAAGCTTAGAAACATTACTACTTTGCCAAGGTCGATCTATCCATATTGGATACTTGTTGCTAATATGACATGACATCCAAATTGAGGCTAGATTATAAATATTAAGAAGTGAGCGCTGTGAATCTGTGGTACGATTTGGAGCTTCCATTAACTCTATGTGTCCTGTTTGGCAAATTATTTGCAAAATTTTGCTGGGCAAAATGGGTTAATATGCTTTTCTAAAAGTTTGTAATGCATATCAGTCCTAGTTTTGCAAACTGTGGAGTGAAACGCCTTGCTTCTGTTAAGAGGATATGACCGTTCATCTGGTAATTCATCATGGAATATTTACGTTGAAATTGTTAAATAAACTATTTCAAGAGCTGTTTTATACCATTAATAACTGGACTAATTAATGATTTTTCATTTTGGTGAATACCCAACCACTGTCAAAACAGAAATGTAACCGTGTTATTGACCAAACTATGTCTATGTAGTATGTATAATGGGCAGGGCAATGACAATCATATGTGTTGTTCTAGGGCGGTCATTTCATCACGTCAATGATATCCTTCCATTCAGCTACTTGGTAGATTCTTTATGAATGTTTGCCTAAGGTTCAAGTTTCCGCACCAGAGCGAAAATAAGTTGAGTGACTTTGTGGAAAGTATAGGAAATGATAGCATGGTTTTGCACACTTTTCGGTTTCTGAGAGGCAGCTTCTTAATAAGATGCTCAGATGATTCACCCTGCGCAATTACAGGCATTGCATCAGTTGGCCATCCGGAAGTCTGTAACAACCCCCGGATATTTTATCGAGAACATATGGCAGGCCATTCTTGCTCTTTAATCTAACTAACTAGAATATAAGTAAGTCAATTAATAGAGAATTATGCTAATATGTCTTTCAACTGGCAGATTTGGTGACACTGATCTACTTGTTAACGACGTTGCTGCAGTTGTCCTTCTGGTACTGCTGCCTTCCGAATTTCGGCTTGGTGAAACAAAGTGGAACATACAGAAACATGCAAAGTGCAAACATTATCTGACATAGAGTGACTGAAAACCAATGTACTTTACTGTTTTCAGCATCATAAATTGTGTGATTGAGGGTGTATTTTGGGGTTTCGACCTTGGTTTGAAGCCAGCTTTGGTGATGGTCTTAAGGCAGAAGAAGAACAGAATGAAGTGAATTGTGTATAAAAAAGATTAGATTCCCATGGATAACCTATCATCTTCATTCATTGCCAATTGGTTTTTAGTTGGATGCTTTACCACGAAATCGGAGCTAGGCTTTTGGACAAGACTTTCTTGATCGATTACCCCTTTGTAAGAGCACCTTTTTGTTGGTTGTTGTAATCCCTGTGTGAGGGATCCGTTGACTCTCTCCACGTAAGAGTCAGGGGTCGCACTTGTAGGGGAGTGTTAGGGCTTGTTTCACATTGGCTAATTGTAAACTCCAAAAACCAGTATTTGAGCCTGGCCGGTGGCCTCACCACTCATTGTCGGTTGATTTTGAGTTGGATGCTTTAACAAATGTCACTTCTGAAAGTTATTCAATTATGTTTTCCCTTTTCCACAATGATATCTCATTGAACAGGCAAAGCTGGCTGTTTCACAATTTTCAGGAAATGAATCTGGGATTTTGGCCACAGCTAATACAGTCATTAGCACTTTCCTGCTTTCTTTTGTTGCAGAATGGGGTGATAAATATCTCTACAAAAATATTGGTTTGTTGTGTATTATATGGCTCAAGTGAATTTCCTCATGGGGAATACTCTTGACTTGGTTGTGTCGATGCCGACTGTGCATGTTCCAAAGTCCCAAAGAGCATTTGTGGTGCTTGGCTTTAGAGCCTTCTAGGCATTTCAAGATTTTTTTTGCTTGTGGAGGAGTACTGCACATGTCAAGTCAGTGAGTGGGTGTTTTTGGTTGAGAGAAAATTGCGTGATGCGAGAGAGATAGAAATACAAAAATTCTTGAGAGATTGGGTTGTGGTATTGTCTCTCTCCGGTGGAGTAGGCATTGAGGCCGAACCGCACAAATATTGTGTGTCCTTTTTGGTGTGTTTTTATTTTTTGTTACGCTTCTGTTGCGGGTGGGATAGAATTAATCCCAACTAAAAAGGTCCTATAATGCTATGAAGGACTACCTTTTATGGTGAACAGACAAGTAATGGACAGATCAATGCTTTTGTAACTGTCCCTGTTGGATATCTGCTCTGAATACATGCTAAATTTGTTGGTCTGTCCCAGAATGAATTTTGGCTGCCTCGCAATGCAACATCCAAACTTCCGCAAAAAGTATCTGGATTGTTTCATGTTTATAAGAGAAATTCACTCGTATTTATCAAGCCGAAAAGTTATTTTTTTGCCATGATCAGATTGCAATTGGGTTTGGTTAGAGGGTTCGTATGCTACCCACCTAAGTAAAGAATTATTCACTATCGTAAATTTGTTTATTTCTTTTCGATCTTGTGTTTTAACCTCTGTTTCCTAATATGAAAGTCTGCATCTCTCCCTGCCTGCAGTGTTCTGGTTACGTTTCTTCAGCACTTGTTGTCGCGTCTTCGCCTCTTGGAGTCGTTGGAGGGGCATTAGCCAGTCATGGAGTTGCAACTTCGGTAATTTCCTTAACTTCAAGAAAATTTAAGTTGTCTCACTAACTACAAATTACTTCGACGGTAACAACAGCAAGTTCATAAAAAAGAAAGCAAGCAGATTTTCCTTTCAGCCGACAAGTCATACGGAAACTTGCAGAATTACTCAATATTGGAGCATACTTTGCATTGTAAATTTGTAATATCAAGGTTTTTATTGGCCTTATGAATTGAATGGGCAGTATAACTGAGTCATTGTGTCCTATTGATAAAGATTACTTTATATTCTTGTTTGTTTTTTTGTTCTAGCATGCTGATGTTAGATTGATTGAGCTGATCTGCTGATGCATTAACGATTGCTTCATGCAGCTGGCTGTGTTGGGGGGCTTCTTTACTAGGGACATTCTCATCTGAGAAGGCGAGAGATTTGCCCGGACTTGTTAAAACTTTTATCTGATCCATAGTCTTGTTATGTGTTCCAAGCAATATGCGAATTAGGTCTCACGTGAAACAAACCGGCTTCTGTTTGGTACGAATATTACATTCCAACCTAAAAAATAAAAAATTAGACGCGTTATTGTCTTACTTAGTTATTAACGTAATATGCGTGCTTGATCGCTTCAAATGGCCAGACACTTAGACCTCAATCTGAGGTCATTATTGGGAGGTCAAATATCATCCGTGCTTCCCACATTGGTTATGACTTTTCGTCTTACTTATGGTTGGTTATCGCGGATTCTTGTCAAATGTTGTTGTATGTTTCACCCTCATAACTTCATTTAGGAATTTCTTCAACTCAAGATTACGCAACATGATATTGAATATGTTTGAAAATCACCTGCCTGAACTAGTTTATGTATAGGAAATAAAGTTCAACTACCTGCTACAGAGAATCCGGTCAAGGTTATCGATTTCTTTTGCGATTTTGTATCCATCATGTTCAAAAGTAAAGCCAATGAAAACATACGCAAAATCCCTGGTTGCACATACAGAATCTCTTTCCTCAGCTGTTAGCCTCCATGCATTATCCCCTTTATCCTCTGCTGCCACAAAATCCCATAGAGTTGAACTGCTCAAAATCACCCGAAAAGGCAGTATCGCAATTCGATCTTTTCTTCGTCATTTCTTTTGCCCTTTTTCACTAAAAAATTCATTCTATTGTTGCTTGCACAGGTAGTTGCCTACATTGGCGTAACTCTTTTTCGCAGTCTTCGCCTCAGTAACATTGGTCGAGACAGTAACTTAAGTTTAAGGGCATCCACAATTGTTCTTGTTGATCTTTGACCCTTGCAGGCATTTGTAGGTTCAGTTGAACTGATTTTATTTCCTTGGACCAAATGGAATGTGAAAATCTTATATGATATGCATGTTTTTCTGGATAAGAATGAATCTATTTCAACATTCAGATGGAATTGTACAGGTATATACTCCGTATTTCTGAAAACCAATCTCTCATTCTTACCCAAGTTATACTCATCCAAACATAGGCTACATAGCCTCCATGAAGATGCGGTTCTTACCTCATCTAGTTGTAGTCCTCGACTTTCAAGATAGAGGTTGGAGTTCGAATTTATGGAGGGATATCGAACCCCTTTTAGTAGTCAACTTATTTCCCTCTAACCCCCGACTGATATATATAATATTGAAAAAGAGAAGAGAAGATAAAAGAAAAAAAAAACAGAACCTCCATGAATTTAGTCCAAAGGAATGGCGTGGTAATTAAGGTTTGAGACTTAGAAATTTGCTTCTTCTTTTGGGGTCGGTCCATAAAGAGCTTTGTTCTTTAAATGGGGCTCCCGCTACTGGACAGTGGAGTCGGCTCTCCAATATTAATCGATGTGCGCGTGAACTGGCTTGGACACCTTTTATAAAATTAAAAAAAAAAATTCTTCTTTTTCATATGTGGTAAATTTCTACAGACGTGGCACAGCACAGCCCATACCCCTCACAACCTTTTTGCAGAGATCTTTCTCTCTCTGATCTGCATTTCCCTTTCCTCCATTGGACAAAGCAACCCCCACAATCTCTTCCTGTATTCTTTTATCTAATCTTTTTGAATCCGTACGATGATTCTCTGTCCAAGTGTCCAATTATGTTCCGTTCTCTTTCTTCCTTCTTACCATTACATGTTTGAATAACACCAAGTCACGAATGGAAAAAATAATCACCTCATAAAATATTAACCCCAAGGGTGGCCCAGTGGTCAGGCAGAGACAGTGGGAGCCTGCCAAGCACCTCTTGTGAAGTGAAGTATCGAGCGGCATCCGGCCGTTTATCTTGGTACAGACAATTTCAGAGTGAATTTGAGCGCATATAGATCTGAATCGTGTATTGCTCGGTTAAGATTCAAGTCGCAATTTCCAAATTGAACGACCGGATCAATTGCTCGGCACCGTTGCCAGGTACCCCCGCCTGGGGGCATCTCCTAATCCAATCGGGACATAGAGGTTTTGCTCGCTCTTGAAGTCTCAAATTCGAAATCAAGAACTATCAGCTCTTTTGGGGTCGGACTCCGCTAGTGAACAGTTGGATTAGTCCCCGGTATTAATTGAGGTACGAGCGCTTTCAAGAACTATCAGCTCTTTTGGGGTCGGACTCCGCTAGTGAACAGTTGGATTAGTCCCCGGTATTAATCGAGGTACGAGCGCTTTCAAGAACTATCAACTCTTTTGGGGTCGGACTCCGCTAGTGAACAGTGGGATTGGTCCCCGGAATTAATCGAGGTACTAGCGCGGACGTCTGAGTTTTAAGAAAAATTCTATATTCAGCACAATTTGGAATGAGCAAAGCAAGACTCTTATTGAAGTGGGTAAATAGAGTTATTTTATGTGGCTGCTGTCATAATGAATCCTAACCCATGTCATGCAATTAGTTATGTATCTAAGGCAAAGCCTACAAGATCTTCTAGACTTTCGATCCTCAAGAATTTGTTAAATTAATTTAGAGGCCCCACATATTATATATCACTCTATGTTAAGTATACAAACATAGGCTCATTATGACTAAGTTCATGGAAAATTTGAGTTTTTTTTTTTTTTTAAAGATTAAGCATTCTGAAGTGTTGGGTCATATTTTTGAGAAGAAAATCCAAAAAGAATAAACATATTTTTTTGCGTAAAGCTTTTTGTCCCTTCAATGTTCTTCAATTCGAAAGCACGAACAAATGTACAGTTTATAAAATTCCAAGGACCATATCTTTGAGGTTACGTTTCGGACCACGAAATGTCAGGAACGGCCCTACATATAAAGGTAGGATTTTATTAAGTTATGGAGGGATAAAGTTTCATATTGTTCTCATTTTTGTCGCTTATAAATTGAAATTTTAATCTTACGATGAATATACAAATTGTCATTTGAAATTCTATTAAGGAATTTTGAAATTAAGTAATTTTTTGTTCATCTGTTACTTTGTCAACTTTAAATAAGTGAAAAGGCTACAAATTAAGACTTTTAAGATAATTCACTTTTTTAGCTCAAATGGGTAGAAAAAATTAACTCAATAAATGATTATCTGCAATTGCTACTAAACACTATGTACAAGTTCACTATTAATTAAATCAATCAATAAGCGCTAACATACAATATCAATAGCCAGGGGACTTTTGACGCAACGGCATGATCATGAGTGCAGTTAGCGTCAAGGAAAAAAAGAAGATTAGGAGTTCAAACTCCTCTTTTAATGTGCTAATCTAACTATTATAACAATATTCGACTTTTGCCGTTAAAAAAAAAAAACCTTCGACGTCATTTCATAGGTCAGCAATGATAAGTACTATCAAGAGAAGTATAATGGTGGGATTCGTCACCCAGGTGTTTCTATGTAGAGAAATTGAAAATCTCTGGTAAGAAGTGATCAAGATTTGGATGCCATGGAATACTGCAGATCGAATTGGAATATACTACGAAATATACAGCCATACATGTATAAATAAACTTGACTATGTACATATATATTGTCATATCTGGAATATATGATGAGACAGGCCAAATATATATATATTTACGTACGTCGATAATGCCGAAAAGATTATCAATTATAATATTAACAGATGAAGCATAACAAATTAAGACCGTTTCGATATAAACAACCAATGATTTACTGAAGGTGATGTACATGACACTTTTGACCGATTTAGGGCCTTTAGAGGTGAAGTCAGATGATATGGTGACCGATACTGAAAACGTATGAAAATTAAAGCACTCACCCGATGGCCGACACTAATATCTTGAAGAACGGCCACTTACCTATCCAATATTATCATACGTACGTAGCATGAAATCCTATAGAATAATGCAAAGTGCAATCAATAGTTGCCTATTTCACATTGTTTTGTGGTGGCCTCTTGTAGTTGTAGCAGCTTTATTTCGGATTTTGGCATTTCAAATATTGTGTCAACTTGTTTAGAACCTTTGTTATGTGTATTTCCTCAATCGTATAAGCGTCTCACTAAATTGCAGCATACATTTAGTGTATACAATTCGAGAATAAGAAACGAGACATGCCCTAGAGTAAATATATATACGAAACTAGATCGGTCCGATCAAAATGAATTCTTGTTTGTTTTGACTAAAGAGTTATGAATTACTTGAAAGATTCTAATTCAAATCGACTAATCCCATATGTTTTCCCCATTCATAGGAGTAATTCTATGTTTCTGCTTTACGAATACAATCTCTCTCCTATTTCGTTCATTAACTTTCTCTCCATAATATTGGTGGAATTACAATTATTGGTTCATAAATTATTAACATGTTTGCTTTATTTTTTTATATTACGTTACTCATAGAGAAATACTGCTACAAAAATTCACTGATATTGATTCTAACAGATATTTCAAGATCTATTCTAAAAAATAAATACTTCCAAGTCTTTATCGATGTCAGTTTAATTTTCTTGGCTTACCTGTGGAGACTTCTATAAAATTATGCTTTATAAACTTTGTAACTAGTCACGAAAAGCCTAATTCAGTGTTATCACGCAACCGTAGTTTGTGGAAATAAGTTTCCAGTACTACCGGCTATGTTTAATTTTCTGGATCCGCAACGGATGGCGAGGGAGAGAGAGAGAGAGGGGGCATGCATCACGGGGCCTTATGGAAAAAAACCCAAAAAAAGGATATGCCATTTTGCAACCGTGAATAAAGAATAGGGCAAGAAGAAGACCCAAAAGCTTCTTCTTTCTTTTTTTTCCCAAATATTTGTTTGGTCAGAAAAGGATGTGAATGATCTCTTAAACATATCTTTCAAACCACCTTTATCAATTGGGCGGTGACCAAATGGTCTACAGTTATTCTCTTGCTTGCTTAGTTGTCAACATTGGATGGTCGAGAGATGAACAAAAGGTACGATTATTAATAGAATCAGTTCCTTGACTTTTTTTTATATCATAATAAGATCTTTGACCTTTGACAGCTCATTAAAAAGAGAAAAAAAAAAGAAAAATCTTTCTTGTGCCCTTGTTAGCACCATCGGTTTTTTGTTGGGCTTTACTTTTTTCTTTTTCTTTTTTTCTCTGTTTGGGTAAAAGATTATTGGTCTTTTTGGGTTGGGGTTGATTTATCAAAACCCCTTTTTTCCTAAAATAATTCATGGGTCCTGTGTCTTTTGATTAAAGAATTTGAGATTCCATTGGTATCCATCATGTACCAAACTGAGCCTTAAGTCTGAATCAATTAGAGTCGGTTACATAAATTCATATTTTCTCTCTTTTTTTAAAGGCGAAAAAATTTATTAATCTTTGGAAACAAATTACAAAAATTAAAAGGATCTAAGACAGCAAAGCTAGAGACGAGAAAACCCACAATGGGAAACAACAGCTCCAGCAATCATAAGCCAACCCGGACCCAAGGGGAGAGAATAACAGCCCAAGGTTGGCAAGAAACTAACAAAGATACCACTCCCAAAAAGACACCTAACACCTAAGTAAATCCGTACTTTCTATTGAGCTCAATCGATGGCATCGTGTTTTGTAATATCCAATAAGCCTAGATCTCTGTGCACTACTGCTTCTAAAGTCAATTTCGGTCTGCTTCTTTCTTTAGTGTTATCATCTACCGTAACCATATCAGGTAGTGGTATATGAAGTTCGTTTCATATTAGCTACAACCTAAACTCATTAGGTAGAAAAATAACAAATGAGAGAGAGTGAATTGAGAAGACAATTTAAGAGAATGAAACATTTGCCAAACATTTATCTCATAAAGTGTAGGGCGGGCAGTGGCAAGGGCGAAGAGAGGAAGACCAAAATGGGGTCATTTGACCCCTATTGAAATTGAAAAAACTACATATAGCTATCGGTTTGAATAGATTTTGACACATTTTACCTCAAATATATCAAAAAGAATTACAATTAATAGTTCTATTCAAATCATTTTTTTGTCGTTTGTTATTGCCAAACTCGATCAAATTCTTAATGACCCTACATAGAAATTCTTGCTCCATCTCTGGGAATCATGGCATGTCATGTTATCTCGGGTTAAGTGTCAGGCTTCTCCCAATCCTAGTCCGACCCATTTATTTTACGTGTTTATCGAGCCGTTTCACTTTCAGTTCGTGTCTAATCCATATCGTCATGTCTTGTTACTGTGTCATGAAAAAGCAATATTTATCGACAGTACTTAAAGTATTAAACGTACGGAGATACTAATTTTTTCTCAAGAATTAAATTTTAGCAAACTGGTCCTTATAGGATATGAATATGAAGTCTTCATAAAGGTTTAGTAACAGAATTTTCTCTTATAAGGCTTTTTTCAAATAGCAGTTCAAATGATCACATTAACCTCAGATATGAAGCAACATATATGGTACTATATTAATCTCAAATTTCTAATTTCACGTAAATTCTATTTAATTGAAAGGATTCATACGTCAAATCAAGTATATTCCTACAACCAGCATTCAGATTATCCTTAAAAATCTTGAGAAATTCAATTTTGTTTTTAAGAAAATTCTTGATTCGTGTTGAGCGAAATCCAATTACCACATATCTACTATGATCGATATTCTCGATGAGTTCTACAAAAAAAATTGGTATGATTATTGAAGTGTGCTCATAAATGGTCCATGATAATGATAATGTCAATAGGAATAGATTCTATGAAAACACAAAATGAACTTCACGTGTAATCCCATCTACATTCATTGGCTCGTATTTGTAGGGGGGTTGCTTGAAGGTTAGCTAGACCAGTTAGAACAGTTGCTCTGAAATGAGGTTACATTTTTTTAAGTGTAATTTTTTACTATGAGAGAGAATTTTAATCTTGATAAGGAGATAATGACAGTGGAAATAATTAGAGTTTCTTGATTGTAATGAAAAACAGATGAATGGTTTTTAAATTACTTATGTGGAAATGATGTCTATTTTTTAGGCTTATAATTCATATTCATGATGTTCATACTTTATTGAACATCCATACTTGGATATAGCCACTACTATTCAGTCTAAGGTTTTCTATATTTTCTTGGAGAAAGTATTTAATCTGATTTTGACATTAACAAAAAGAGTTAAAAATAACAAAGGATCAAATTAAACAATCCGAAAGGAAATTACTTGTAAGCTAGTCCAGTTGGTTAGGTGTTTGGCTAAGTTCATCTACGGTCAAGGATTCAGCTCTCAGGGGCGACTTCAGGATTTTCATCCAGTAGTGGAAATAATTTATATTTGGTTAATGATTAATAGCTCTACTCAAAAATAAACTCTAACTTGCCGAGATATATTATATGCGGATGGAAAATGTACTTCTAAATTGTTTGAATTCAAATTTGACACTCTATTTCGCCTTTTTAATTTGTTGCTGGAAAAGGATTCAATCAATCAATCAAAGGTCCTTATTATAGTTATATATATGTCATCTTTTGTTTATGTTTTTCCTTTTTAGTCTCGAAAATAGAATTTTCTATTATTAAGTATTATTTGTAATAATATTATATGTAATGTGAAATTTACTAAAAAAAAGTATTATATGTAATAAGACAGGCCGAGAGATTTACTTTGAGAGTGCATTGAAAACAACAAAGTCAAAAATGGCATACAACCAATCTAGAGACCCTCTAAGGGTTGGTTTTATACATTTAACTCTTTTTCACAAAGAGGACCATGTCTTTACCTATTTCCCCACATGATTATAAATTCTCAAGTTAAAATAACATTTCTATTGATTTATGTCAGAATTTTTTATTTCTAATATAATTTTTTTCACCTAAATCTATAAATATATTTTCGCCCACTTACTCTAGAAATAACGGTTGAATCGGGGTGATTCACGATTCGTAAAACGACCATTTCGATTCACGATTCGACAACTGTGATTGCAAATACCTCAAAAATTGGCATATTCCATGTAAAATATCGAGCTGAAATAATTACGCGTAAACCTATATATGCTGAACTCATCATTCTCAAAAAGATTGGCATATTCCATGCTAAATGCTGAGCTAAAATAGTACAATAGTTAAAAATTCAGTACATATGCCCTATAACGAATTTTTAGAAAGGAAAAAAAAAACTCGCGAGATTATTTTTTAATCATACAGTAGAATAATGAATTACTGCTATAACAACCTATTTGCCGCTGGATAATACTTCTTCCGTCCCACTCTGCTAGGGGTTTTTTCAAGAGTTCGTATCACTTTTAAATTGTTTATATTCTTTATATAATTTCAAGAATTTTATATGGTTGTGAAATTAGCTCTACCAAATACTCCAATTTACTTTTTTTTTTATAAAAATACTAGTTAGGCCTCTTTCCGGAATGCGAAATAAGTATTTATTTTTTAAGGATGCAATTTCAAGCTCAAAAATGATGGGCTTATTGAAATCTAAAAATATGCAATATGGATCTTATTTGAAAGATCTCATTGAGATCTTTAATACAGTGCAAAAAAAAAAAATTTAAGTTATTTTTCATTTACATTATTTTTGAGTTTAAAAATGTGAAATAAGTACTTATTTTTTAAGAAGGTGTTCTGGAACGGGCTCTTAGGGCCTGTTTGGATGCAGCAATGTGAAGGGGGATTATGATATCCCCCCTCCTAATATGTGAGCCTGTGCATATGGCGTGATTTGGGAAGTCCAAAATTAGGGTGGATATCTTAATACCCCCGCTCCATAAGCCCACCTAATATTCCCTGAGGGGGGTTTACACATGGCTAGGGTGGGAGCCGGCTATGTGGAATCCCACCTTATATTACACCATCTCTCTTCCATTTAATTACAAAATAATCTTATCCCCTCATTTTATACCTCATTCAAATCATATATTATTTAATTTCTCCGTCACATCAATATGGACCCATCCTTCTTACATAATATCTCTTACTATCCAATCCTCCCTTCTTACATAATACCTTCAAACCTAATACATCATCCAAACGAACCCTTAGTACTATTATTAGTACAATCAAGTTGGGTAAGAGAGAAAACAAAACGAAAGGAATAATAATAAAAGGACAAAAGGCGCGTGGGCCCGGGGCACCACGAGCGGTGGCGAGCCGCGGCCGACTCCTGGATGTGGAAAAGCAAGACCAAAGGAAAAGCGAAAAAGAAATTACTAGTACTAATAATAAAATACTAAAGAAAAATGAAAAATTTGAGAGACGGTCGTCGTCACGTCTGACGTGACTCGAATCTTGTCTGCTTCTTGGCGCTTCCAACTCGGTCTGGATTCCCCGTAAAATGACCCTTCCACCTGTCCAAGGGGCGGCTGGGAAACAAACTTTGTGATCAAAATTTGTTTAAGCTACCGTCCCGTCCCATTTTATCTGTTCATTTTCGTTATTCTTAATGTTCTTTGAACGCTTATATATGTCCCGACCGATAATATATTTTATAATTTTGAAAAACTTTGTATTACAGACCTACTTGAGAACTGTAGTATCAAACAAGACATATATTACATATTCTTTGAGGTTTACTCCCTTCGTTTCAATTTACTTGTCCCAGTTCTATTCTAACTGGATAAAAAAACTAGTTATATCTTTAAATTAATAATAAATTTTATATCCAATATGGATCTTGTTTGATAGATCTCGATTTGTTATATAATACAATATTTTCAAAATTACCTAAAACATTATAAATTACAAGATATAATCAATTGAAAAGTGACACGAACTCTCAAAAGTGACAACTAAATTGGGACGGAGGTATAAGCGATTGAAAAGCTGATATGAACATCAAAAAAGGACAAGGAAACCCTACTGTGCCACCCGCGCGGACTTGTTCAGAGCTTAAAAACATGATCCGAATCTTTTTGTAGAGCTTGGTGTGTTAAATAGCTCTAAAAAATCATCAGGTCCATGAACATCACTAGCTTTAGTGATTTGCTCACTATGTCGCAAGTGTCTAATTGACTTGATTTTTCAGAGTTGTTAAATGCGTTGAGCTTTATAAAGTGAACGGTTCGAATTATATTTTCAGCTCGAGATGAAATTCATATACCTGGCACTACAGTGTATTGTAGCTTGGGGCAAAGCGCACAGGCCCTGGTGGAGTGGTGTCCTTTTACGGTTGTCTTCGGGGGCTTTTTTCGATTTATTTTGATAATTAAAAACGTTTGTTCGTGTCAAGATATGCACATCAAATTTTGAGTTTCGATCCAACGTTGTAATATATTTAATGATAGATTTGTTTTGGAATCATGTCAATTGATATTCAATTAATATGATTTTTTATGCGGCTAATGTTTACAACGAGCTATAAAAAACGAATGATTTTAATTATCAAAATAGTCCCAAAAAGGAAGTAAAATAGTTTTACAATTGAACGTGAGTAAAGACAAAATAAAGAATGCATGTAAAAAAATAGAAGAAAAAAAGAAAGAAAGAAAGAAAGAGCGCTAAAAATCATTTTCGTATATTTTAAGTATTTGCAAATATTTCTTTAGGAGGTGAAGTATTTCATTTTTACCCTCTAATTGACTTTAACTCGTATTTCAGATATCGGGATGGGTTGGACTTAATAATTGGACACCGCGTAATCTGCCGCATATTTCGTTCGGATGATCAATAATAATATTATTGATTTTGTAGGATTTATAGAATTTATTTTGCATCACGTTGTACGTCTTGATAGGAATTTTTTCTTAGTACGGGTTGTATTCTGCCCAAACTTGAGTCTATTTTGGATAAGGACTCTTCCCAGTTAATTTTCTATTGTATTCCCGTGACGTATTCGGGGGGACAAAAAAGAGAATTTATTTTGCAGGATTCCAGGATATTCCTTTCTAAGAGTTCACGTTTATTAATTTGGGATAAGTTGATCATAATCGAATCGCGCTTTTTCTTAATAAACGGTCAATTTTTTTTTTTATAACTCAGGTGTTCGCGCCAGCTCAGTAAACGCTCAAGATTTTAACGGTTCTTCGTTTCGAAACACACGTCGATGCGCTAGAGGTCGTAAGTCGAGATTTCGTATGGTAAAAGATTTTACTTCCATTTAAGAGATTTAATTTTGCATAGTTGACCATGCTATTTCGTTTGCAAGATTGAGCTTTAATAAAAAAAAAAGTAATTCGGAAAACATCACCAAATATCTGGTTTCGTAATCTCGCAATCTGTCCACATTATTTCTGATTTACCATATTTCTTTTGGTTTTTTTTTTATTCTTTTGGGTTTTTTATTGATAGAGTACGTGACTTATATTATGACGTTCAAATTGTCCTTTTTTTTTTTTTTTTGATAACTGTCCTTTTCATATTTACACTCCTTCATTGTCATTTCTAGAACCAAATTTCACAACAACAAAGATGGAAAAAGAGTGCAGATTCTTATATTGAAGGAATGCGAAAATCAGTTCCCTATATTTTTAAAAAAAAGTACATAAAGCACTTGAAATCGCGTTAATTAAGGTAGACTCTTCGTGGGAAAGAATATTTTCTACAAAGTGCATGGTTACTATGTATTTTAAGAGATCTGATATTATTCATGACGTCCGGTTCCGGCGTCTAGTTTCATGCGATTTTTCTTTATATTTTGTTTATTTGTTTTGTTTATTTTTTGTTATTGTTGTTGTAGTATTTTGTTTCGTTATTTTATTTGCATTTGGAGTATATAACTGGGTTGATCTTGTTTATAAATATATATATATATATATATATATATATATATATTATACATGTAAATCGACTCTAGTTTAAAAATTAACACTTAAATGAAACAGTGGAATTTGCTATGCACATCTCACACATGTGACATCTATCTTATACGGAGTATTATAAGTCAATCTGTCCTCATTTTATATTTTGATGAATTAGTGTTCCACTAACATAAATAATAAGTACTTATTTTTTGAATTAAAGTCGATGTATTGAGAATGACCTGTCTCGTAAAGTGAAAAATAAATACTTAAAAAATAAAAACGAAACTTCACTAAAAGCGGTGTTTTTCATTAAGACGTTTCTATTCTTTTCCACAAGCCCGCAACTCTATTCACAACTTTTTGTTTTGGTAACAACAACTTTATCCACAACCTGTTTACCAAAATAATACTATAATTAACAATTAACAAAATCCATAAAGGACTTTAAGAGAGTGTGAATATATTTTTGACTAGACAAAAATTCATTTCCTGAGAAATTTCTATAGGCCTAAAGGATTATCAAAGTCTTAGAAATTTCAATATTAGAATTGTTCTCTCATTTGTCGCATTAGTTAATTAAATCATAGTTTTTTTTTGTGTTCGCTCTATCCTCTTGTTCACCTTCACGAACTTGATTTGAAGTTTCTTTGTAAAATTCTCATAAATTTGATGAGATCTCAAACCGAATCACGATCATAATTAAGCGTATTGTATTGTTATATTTTGAATAGCTCATACTTTTCGATAAAATTTGTGGGACATTTGACAAGACACATGCAATATTTGATTACGCGGTCTAAACCGCATGTCTCTACTATACCTTTTGCCTTTCTTTCATATGTGTTCCCTCAAAAATTTATATCACAATTAAGCCTATTGTGTTGTATAATTACTAGCTGTTACTTGCAATACTTTCTTTTTTTTTGTTGAAATTTGATAGGTAGGCTATTAATTATGTGATCCAAAAGAACTTATTGGGATCTCAATTGAATATTGTTCATAATTAAGCCTATCGTGTTATGCTCCCTCCGTCCCATCTTGTTAGTTCTTTATTTCATTTTGGGATGTCTCAAATTATTAATCATTTTTTAAAAGTCAAACAACAAAGTATATAGATTTTCATGAAAACTAACCTTCATAAAGGTAGAAAAATAAATTTAAAATTGAGAAATTTAAAGGACAATAATGGAAATCAAAACTAACTTTTTTAGGAGACATGCATTTAATGTCTGTTCTGTTAAAATATTAGAACTCCCAAAAGAGACCAACCGAATGGACGGAGGAAGTACCTTAGAAGGCTGCTACTTTTCGTACCTTATTGAGATACTTGATAGGCCTCTATCATTTTTCTCCCAAATTTGTTGTGATCTCAAGTCAAATAATGATCATCATTAAGCCTATTAATTGTGCATACCTTATAAGATTGGCACTTTTAGTACTAGTTTTGGATATTTGATAGGCATTTGGCAATTAATAACGAGATCCACACATTCTTCATTATTTCTTCTTCTTTTTTTCCTTTCATATGTTTTTAAAACACATTAAATCGCTAGAACCTTGTTCGTTTTGGTATTTGGATTTTAGATTTTGAGTTGAGAGAGATAGAGAAAAATAAGAGTAATAATTAAAAAAAATTTATTAGGAACCATGCGCTGAGAAAAAGTCCAAAACCCAAATACTACCAAACCGAACAAGGTCTAGTACTTTCAGTACCTTCTTGTTTAGTACTCAGTAGGTTTTAGACATTGATTCCCACACAGATTTTTGTGAATATATCATGCACATACATTTTTGTAGGGCCCATATTGGGGTCCCACAAAATGATCCAAACTGCTCATCTTTTTTAAAATATTTTTTGGAGGGTTCCCGTAAAAATCAACTCCAACGGATATCGGTAAGGGCTTTCTTAGAAATCGAAGGGCGAATCATTCTGTTTTGCCCTACGATTTCTGAAAAAGCTCTTACCGATATTCGTTGGAGCTAATTTTTTTTACAGAAACTCTCCAAAAAATATTTTAAAAAAGATGAGCAGTTCGGATCATTTTGTGTAACCCCGATATGGACCCCACAAAAATATATATGCATGATATGTGCACAAAAATATGTGCAAGTAGCACTGTTGTTAATTACATATAGACTAAATAGTCTACAGTAGTCTCTGTTTTGTTTTTTCTTCCTTTCGTACTTGTTTTTTTTAACGAAATCATAATCCAAACAGAAAGTCTACACACACAGCAGATCTGTGCACAGATTTCATTGTGGGGCCCACCACGGGTCCCACACAAATCATCCGAGCCGTTCATTAAATGTAAAATATTTTTTCAAGGGTCCCTGTAAAACATAAGCTCAATCCGATACCTATAAGTGCTCGATCCAACCATATAACTTTTCATTATCTGGAAATCTGAATGAAAAGTTAGATGGTTGGATGAAGCACCTATAGTTATCAGATTGAGGTTATTTTTTACGGAAACCCTTGAAAAAATGTTTTACATTTAATGAACGGCTCGGATGATTTGGATGAGACCCGTGGTGAACCTCACAACAAAATCTGTGCACATATTGTGCACAGATATGATGTGTGTGTAGTAGGACTCTAATCCAAATACAACCTTTTTTCTTTCCTTCCATATTTTTTCCCCACATATTTCATAATCCAAAACATATTTACTCAATCAAAAAGAAAAAGAAAAAAACACACCTTTTTAGTATTTAAAAGTTGGCAACGATAGGGAAAAAAAAGCATTCATAAGTTGCGTCCTTCTATCGACATTCCACTGTCAATAATAAAATAAGAAAGAGCAAAAAACACACACACACTTTCTAGAATAGTAGTACTTTTTACGCTTTTTAATACATTTTTTAAACTTTAAGCATTTTTCTTCGTAGGTAGTATCAAGTTTACTCTCTAGTTGACATGGCATAATCCAATTGGCATATTCTCAGAACCTCGACATTAGTGAGGACAGTAGATCAAACACCCCAGCTTAACATGCGCCGGTCCACTTACCGTGCGCCTGCCCCTTTTTTGTCTCCCCAAATCGTACGTGTGTTTCAACCCGTAAAATTTCCCACTCGTACGTGTGTTTCAACCCGTAAAATTTCCCACTCTCTCTCTCTCTCTTCTCTCTCTTTCTCTCTCTAGCCAACAGAGTATATATATACCTAACAAATCTCCATTTTCTCTCTCTGCCCGCCACTCTATTGTTCCTTGCCGGCGCTCTTAAAGCCCTAACTCTCTCTCCTCTCTCTCTCTCTCTCTCTACATCTCCATCTCCGTCTCATGCGATGAAATAACCAAATCTAAGGTAATCTTCAATTACGTTCTTTCTATTCAAACTGCGAAATCTTAGTACTTTGTTTCTTCATATGGTGACCATCCAGAATTCAATTTTCCGCCATATTCGTCGCGTTTTCTCTCTTTTCTGTTCGGCTTTTTTGTAATCTGGTTGGATTTCGCGGGGTTTCTTTTCGAATTTATTATGTTCTGTTTGAGAATTTCAAGTGTATTTTCTTGAATTGGGAAAATACGATGTTCAATTGATCAGTTACATCTTCCGAGAAACGAAACGAAACGAAACGAATCAATGGATTTGATTTATTTCCGCGACTTTGGAGCAGAAATATGTTACTCGAAAGGCTTTTCCTCGGTCTTGAAAAAACAACCAAACGGCGGCCTTTGTTGTTTTCCTAGCTGATGGACAAATCTAATACAGGTCTTGTTTCATTGCTTGTAGTGAAGTAAGCTAATTTGCTCTCTCTTTGTGATTTGCACAATATTCATATATGGGGTTTCTTTTCTTTGTCAAATTTTGTTAATTTATTAATGATTTCGATTATCGTCCAATTCTTCGTTCTCTGTGATCTTTTGTCTATATTCTTCTTTTTTTTCGTGGGTTATTTGGTATTTTCGGTTCAACTCTTCTTTTGTTGCATAAAAAGATCCATTTTATGCTGTAGGTTCTTTGAACTAACTGCCAGTTTCTGCATTTTTGGTCTGATTTTTCAAAGTCTATCAGTTTTTTCCTTTCTCTGCTTCTGATCTGTTTTTTTTTCCTCGATAACAGTTTTGCTTCCGCTTTACTGGTCCGGTTTAGTTGTAGGGTAAGGATGGGAAAATTAACTTCCCTGTAACCTTTGTATTGTTCAGTTGCTAAGAAAGTTGTGGAACCCTCAACTTCAACTTCGCCACCGGGAAACACTTTCCGGCAAAATAGATCCCATAAAAAAGAAGGATTTTAGTTTTTCTGCATTATTCTTTGTCAAGAGAACGCACGTGGGAAATAAATTTCCTTTTCGGCTTTTCCTTTACTTCTCTTTATGTTACTACATTTCCCACGCAACATTTTCGACAACTGAATGGAGCCGTTGTCTCAAATTAACTTCTTTGTACCTATTTTAATGTTCATTCACTAAGAAAGTTGTAGGAATGATCTCCCTTTGTTTTGTGTTGGTTGGTATAAAATGTGCAACTTCCCAAAAAAAAGTTGTACGACCCACAACTTCAACATAGCCACTTGTATTGGAAAAATATGATTTTTAATAGATCAGTTACATCTCTTGAGAATGGAATGAATCAATTTTTGTGAATTCATAAGTCAATCATCTCAATTATGTAGTTTTTTTTTTTCTATCTTTGGCTTTTTGTACGGGCATTATTTGGCATTTTCGGGTTGGACTCTTCTTTTGTTACATACAAAGATCAATTTTATGGTTGTAGGTTCTTTGAACTAACTACCCTTTTCTGCATTTTGGTGTGATTTATATGTCTCTGCATCTGATTTGATTAAGCTTTTGGGACACATGCTTCTTTTTAATTCCTTGACTTACACTCATTTGAAAACCCTTCTCAAAGTCTGTATCAATGTTTTCCATTCTCTGCTTCTGGTCTGATCTTTATATTTTGATGTTAGAATAGTTTCCCTTCCGCTTTACTTTGAAGTTAGGCTCCGTTCAGCTTGGGAAAGGATCAGAAAATCAACTTTCTGCAGCTTCTTTGATGTTCAGTTTACAAGAGAGTCGTGGGACCTGCAACTCCTACTTTTTTTACTGAAAACACTTTCCTGAAAAATAGATCTTGCAAAAAAGATGGAATTTTAGTTTTTTTGAAAAATTCTTGGTGAAGAGAACACATTCGGGAAAATGAATTACCTGTTCCTTCACGTCACTATAATTCCGCACAATGTTCCTACAATTGAACGGAGCCTTTGTAGCAATTCAATTGGTTTTACTCCCTTCATATCCTATCGTGATTTCCAAGGATGTGGAAATATTTTCTCAACCTTTTAATTTCTTTTCTGAAAGTTATCTTTCTGTACTTGTAGAATGGTGAAATATCTACTTGAACTTGTTCTTCCCATCTGTTGATGTAATTGTGTTACAAAAAGTCATGTGTTCTTTGAAAAAGTAGTTTTTAAAATCGTTAAATTGCAACTAACTGTGCTTAAGTATTATTAAGGATTCAGTTTTTCGTTTAGTCTGGTCTATTTCACTTCCCCTAACTGTTCACAAATCTCCAGGGCCTTAGCTGTTGCCGGTCACCAGGATCAAGTCCTTGCTGGTTATTTGCACTCTTGATTACAAATAGTGGTTGTTTTCCTTTCCTTTCCATTTCCTTTTTCTTCTTCCAGAGGCCATTATGTAAGTGCTTACTGTTCTTCTTGTGCGTATCCAATTTAAAAGTTCATTTTTTCTCATTCTCCATATATTCCATTTGCAAACGCTTTGACAGTGCGTATCTAATTGCAAATCTGAAAGCTAAAGAAAGTTATTATTGAATACATTATGCACTTTATCCATTGAATGCTTGTCATGCACTTTATGGTGGATTGTATCATATGAGCGCAACTGAAGGGCTGAGAACCTACTAGCAGGAGTTCTCAGTTGTTCAGAAGCACTTCCAACTGTTTTTGCATTCCCAGCTACAAACTACAATGTATTATTTTTGTGTCTTCTGATGAATCCTTTCTTGTCTGATGTTCCTCCTTTAGCTCAGTTATCATGCCACCATGTGAAGTTTCACGTATTAAATTTTGTAGATGGCATTTTTGGAGGTAGTTAAACCATATACATAATTGTTCGTTGCCGACATGCATATACCTTTTGGTTGTAACTAGTAACAGTCGGAGTCAGAAAGTTGATTTGATTGGTACAGGGATGTAGGTGATGTGTATTACCAATTTTTGTTCTACTTCCCCGAATCTCCATAGATGTGTTACAACGATATATTTGTTACACACACTTAGACTTTGATTATCCAATTGTGAATGCAGTAATTGTCTATGTTGAAGGAAAAGCAAACCAGGCTACACTTTAATACTTATCCTTCGTGCTCATAAAGTAAGCATTTCATGGCTGATGCATCCTCTGTTTTTTCACTTCTCGATTAAGTCTCAATGCCTTTGGCTTTGCAGTCTACTGTCAGTTGAATTGAGGAAGAATTCAGTGTCTTAATAAAATATTTTGTTCTGCTAATGAGTCTTTACTGGAATGAATTGGTTTGCATTATGCTGTGTCCACCAGTTTGTGCTTCATATTTTGAAACTTAGCGATCATTTGGTAAGAAGTCAGCCCATTGGGAATGACAACTAAAGGGTTTTGTAAACTCGACGCCCTGTAGAGCTGTTTGTTTCTGGTTATTTTGATTATTTCTTGAATACTATTTTATGCTTAAGATCGCATATTCATTTATTTTAGAAATTTTCATGTGCTGTATTTTAAGTCTCATTTTGGTTACCTTTTATGTCGGCTTTTGCTTCCCTCTGATAATGTGATTGTTGTTAAACAGGATGCCAGTCATTACTATGTGTTGAAGGATTGAAGTTTTCATAGAGTCTTGTTTGGACACCAGTTGCTGATTACCTGAAGTTATACCAAAATTATTATAGAAAATGGATCGACGGGATACTTCAGGTTTTGTGAGCGGGGGTGGGATGTACCCTTTCAGAGACATCTAACCCTAATTTTGTACACGAATTTTGTTTTTGCCCGGAAGTCAGGCAGACTGTTCTTTTGTGATTGACAATTGGTTTGGTTCTAAACAAGAGTGTTGCATCTTAGCTTTTGGTTCATGGACGCTAGGTCTCAGTATTCGCGTTTTGCTCGTAACCGGTCATCAAATACATTCTATCTGGGCGAGTCTATCCGGGTAGGAGGATGTGGAGATAATTGTAGCACAGTTTTGCAACTTGAATCCCCTGGTTCTTCTGGCCAGAGGGGATTTAAACGGAAGGTGAGTTCGATTGATAGATCTATGGGGGAGGAAGTTATGTCTCCCTTTTCTTTTATATCGATAGGTCATTCACCAAGTTCCTCTGACAGTAAGGGGAGTTCATCTACTACAGTTTCTTCAGCCAAGGAAAATGATGAGGAGTCCGCAATGGATCGTGTCTTGGACTTTTCACTTAATCTTGGAAATGACAAGACATCCAACCCAAAGAAATCTGCAAGCTTTCACCCGACAGTACCTGATGTGCAGCCGCCCAAGGATTATCTAAAGCTGACTCTAGGGCCTACTGAATCTGATATCACTAGTGTCCACTGGAGCTACGGTCGCTCTGAAAGGGTGGTGGGGAGGCCACTGACTCCTACTGGTCCATTCCACGGGTATGAAGGGCCAGCATCGGTACGTTGGAAAACTATATACCCTTTTCATCCATTGCATACTCCAAAGGAAGCAACGACTAGTATCTTTCCCAATCAAGCTGTAATAATTCAGGATCTCTCATGCTTAGTACCAACACCAAAAAGCTCAGACTTCTGTGCTTCCGGGATGACACAGCAGCAGCAGAAAAATCAACATCAGCGTAGTTCTGGTAGTTCTAGGACATGTCAGTTCATGGGATGTGGCAAAGGAGCACGAGGTGCTTCTGGCCTCTGCATTTCCCATGGCGGCGGCCCCAGATGTCAGAAACCGGACTGCCAAAAAGGAGCTGAGGGGGGAACAGCTTACTGCAAGGCCCACGGTGGTGGTCGACGATGCGAAGAATTGGGGTGTACGAAAAGTGCCGAAGGACGCACGGATAAGTGTATTGCCCACGGTGGTGGGCGGCGGTGCAGTCATGAAGGATGCGGTCGTGCGGCTAGAGGTAAAACTGGGTTGTGCATTCGGCATGGTGGCGGCAAGAGGTGCCAGAAAGAGAAGTGCACAAAGAGCGCAGAAGGGCTCTCAGGTCTTTGCATATCGCATGGAGGTGGCCGGAGGTGCCAGCATCCGGAATGTGGCAAAGGGGCTCAAGGTAGCACAATGTTCTGCAAGGGGCACGGTGGTGGAAAAAGGTGCAAGTTTGAAGGAGGGTGCACCAAGGGTGCAGAAGGGAGCACACCTTTCTGCAAGGGACATGGTGGAGGGAAAAGGTGTTCATTCGAAGGTGGTGGGGTTTGTCCGAAGAGTGTGCATGGTGGGACTCAATTCTGTGTTGCACATGGGGGTGGTAAGAGGTGTGCTATTCCGGAGTGCACAAAGAGCGCACGTGGGCGTACCGACTTTTGTGTCCGTCACGGTGGGGGAAAGAGGTGCCAATCCGAAGGATGTGGAAAGAGTGCACAGGGAGCCACTGATTTTTGCAAGGCACATGGTGGAGGTAAGAGATGCTCATGGGGCCAACGTGAGTCAGAGTTTGGTCAAGGTGAATCACCATGTAATTTATTTGCTAGGGGAAAGACCGGGCTTTGTACATCACATGGTGCTCTGGTTCAAGACAAACGGATTCATGGGGGTGACACACTTGGACAAATGGTCCAGGATCCTAAACCTAGCAAACCTGAGAAGATGAAAGAGGTGGTTGAAGAGGATATGAATGTCGATGTTTTTCGGATGGGTCCTAGCATTTTCAATAGGAAACAATTTAGGCTTTCACCAGATCGCCTTCCAGTTGGTGGCGATGGAGGTCTATCAGACACCCCAGGGATCCCAGAAGGTAGAGTGCATGGAGGAAGAAGTTTTCTGGCAATGTTGACAGGAAGTCCGGGCCTTGGATCAAATGGCAGTAAAAGCTTCATAGGAGAGCCATCCAAGCCGGGAAAATCCTACTTGGCACCACATTACTTTATGTAAGCCGATTTTCACTCCCTTGTTTGCATTTGGCCTTCGTAGCATGCTTGTGTTCTGAATGTGTCCATTGGTCTTGTGGTTTGTTGAATGAGTAGTTCTCATTCTGTGTCTAAGTAGTTAGAGGTTCTGAAGTGTTTTCTTTGGCCACCATTGTAATACAATAAGGTTAAAATCAATTAGGGTTCTACCCTTAAAGACTTATTGAATGTGGGTTGTTGGTATTTCTCTCCTGTAAATAGGTATGTCTACATGAGTTTGGAGCGTCAGACAGTGGTTATTCTCATTATCTTTATAATAAGGCTCCTCCTTTGGTTCGGAGCACATCTCCTTTTGCAATGTACCTTGGTTAAGAACTGAATAATTGTGTTATCTATTTCAATCAGTTTGTTGCGGAAATTCATGTTTAGCATACTTGTACTACTCGCGATGTGATTGGTGGAGAATAAATCTCTTACATTTACGAGCAACTGTGGCAAAGCTCTCTTGATGCCACAGTACATGTATTGGAAAGTAATTTTCTTTGTTGTACTGCTTGAGTAGAGGCAGAGTCACCTGTAAGCAAGGTTTTGAATCACGTGCTGTACCTGCCAGTGTGTACCAGAATTGTGAGAAAGTGGTGCCACACACCTCCAACGCTGTCCTGGTCTCTATACTGGAAATTACCAGAGAGTACCAGCCATTCTGAAAATCTCGGAAGAGATACTGGTACCATTGATTCCGGCCAAGACAGTATAACCCATTAACCTGAAATGCTAAAACATTGCTTCTCACTACCGATCAGACCGATTCCATTGCCTCTCACTCTCGTCCATGATGGTCTCATCTCTGTGAAGACTGAAGTGATCTCTCTCTCTCTCTCTCAGCAATACAGCATCTCGCGAAATTGAATTAAGTTTCTCTCCCATTATCAATCAAGGTGTGTTCCACTAACTGTGAGCACTGTGTATATAGATATATATCTTAGATTTTGGTGAATTTTGGTGATGGTAGGAGTGAATTAGGCTTGTTTGGTGATGATGGGAAAATTGATGGATTCCACTAACTGTTGGAATTGAAAGGTTTAAGGTTTAGTTGGAGACACCATTTTATATACCCACCACCTAACAATATTGCTAAATTGATATTTAATATGTTATGGGTATGAATCTTATGGATTGTAGTTATTACTTTTGTAGGAATAGGCAAAGGGGAGATGCACTTGATCCGATTAGTCTTGAGAACATCGATGTGTTGGGTGATTGTGTGTGTGAAGAACCTAGTCTACTTGGTGAAGAGGATGTTGCATGGGAGATTGTCGAACCACCATCTTTAGAGGCGTTGACGTTGGACGATCATGAGCCTTACTTTAATGATGCCTCCAATAATTGCCAGAACGAGAACCAGTATGTTTGGGATATTGGAGGAGAAAATGACCCTTATGTTTATGTTGAATGACAACATTTGTCTTTTTATTATGTACTTCTTGAGTCTATCACGGAGAACTTTTCTGTTTATTGGTTAGATTTTGTGATGGATATACTATCATGTTGTGTGTATGTATTTGTTATCATGTTATGAACTTGGAAGTTTTGGTTGTTAGTTTGAATCCCTTATGTCTAATGGAAGTTCATGTTATGATTAGCATGTTCTGGTATGGGGAAAACCAGAAAAGTATAAATTTATAGCTATATATAATGGTTGCAGAGCCAAATCTGAAATGGCATCCGGTATCTGACCGGTACCAGTATGTACGGTACCAATAGGAAAACCAGTACCCAAGCTGGTACGATATTCAGAACCTTACCGTCGATGTGGTTTATGAGGTGTATAATTTTAAGTTTCAACATTTGTTAAAATCACCCAACTGGTCACCTCTATAGTACTCTACTGGGAGGTTAAGGAGTCGAATCTTGACAAACACAAGGATTAATTACTAGTTTTCCTGCATAGAAGTTTTCCGTTTCTAGTTTATTTCTTTCTCATGTAGAGCTATTTTTGGGTTTAATTTAGTTGTTGTGGAGCCGACCCCAATTGATTGGGACATAAGGCTCGGTTTGTTGTTGGATATAGATAATTGATGCTGTGTTCCATTAGTGTATAGTTCTTTGAAGTAATTGACGATGTATTGATGTGTGAAACCTATTAGAATCACATGTTTCACTGGTACCCTTGACTCCTTATCTACTAGCATGGGCATTTCCTGTCCCCTGATTTTCTCTTTCTCGAAACCCTCACCGCTAAGAGTGATATTAGTTTGTCTGCAGCATCAGATACCTTATCAAATTCACCATTCAGAGTACAACATTACACTTTCTCCAAGAATATATTCTTTATTTGTAGTGGTAACAGCAATGTCCAGAACTGACCTTTTGACTCCCATAAGAACAATTGTTCGGTGCTCCTGGGTTACCGCCACGTGATCCCTCAGTGGCATACGTGATGTCCCATGAGCACGGAATAATCACTCCTCCTGTAAACCCTCTCTTTTGTTTTGTTTTTCTTATTCTTACACTCTTTTACATTACTACACCAATATACCAAACCAATAGCCCCGTAGCTCTCCTCTCATAGAACCTCATGCTTGAATTTGGCCATCTTAGAAAGCTCTTCAACTGCTTCAACCAAATGATCCAGCCTTGCGACAAACTCAATAAGCAAGGAAGTGAATGTGGCAAGCGACAGCGCCGCAGTACTCTCGAGTGCCTTCATCGTCGGTATAAAATCTGCTCCAAATCCTCCCTCCTCTTCAAAAGCATCCACTTCTCTAGACGGCCATGAATGTAACCTCCTTGATTGCTTCCTCATCATCTCATGGTAAGACTCTGCTTGTGGTTGTGGCGGTGGAGGCAGAGTGCCTGAAACCGGGTTCTGGTTTTGATCAGGGGTGGTGGTTTTCTCAAGCTCCGCTGATTCGGTGGAGAAATCGTAGAGGGTGGACGAGAGGGTGTGAGTGAGTTTGGGGAGTGGCTTTGAGGGGTTATCGGGTGGCTCGTAATTGGACGTGAGGAGATAGGAATGCATGTCTATGGCGCTTTGGAGTCGCTCCGTTGAGCTGTGAACCCTCTTTAGGAGAGTGGTTTTGAGGGTTCGTTCCATGTTGCTTACATCTTTGCCTAGTGATCTAACTAGTTCTGCAGCTTGACTTGTCGCATCTTGGATCTCGGTCTGAAATGTGATTCTTAGATTGTAGGGAGCCTGAAAAAAAAAAATAAAGGAAAAAGGAAAAAAACTCGTTCAATTATGACAACATATGTAGAGAATGGGATTCAAAACTGAACAGAATCTGTAGGAAACGTAGGAATCATCTGTTGCCATAAATCCTGAAACGGTTTTTGTTTTTCTGGAACAGACCCGAATAGCTACGATAGCTGCCTCATGACTCAAAATTTTACTAATTACGTGATATGAACATATTCAAAGTACAAACTTAGTTCAAATCATCTGAACGGAAATATCTTTGTACCTCTGCTCCTATGAAATTTCAGCAGCAGAATCTCTCACAAAAGACTCTGATCGGTAGGAGTAGTTTTTTGTACAATCACCGAACTGAAATTTCATAGAAATAGGTACAGGTGACCTGAAGAGTGCAGCGGTACAAACTCCATTGCAGCAGAAAACTCAAAAAAATCAATCGGGTGAGGCTTGAACTCCGACCAAAAAAAAGAAAGAAAGGCAGCAGCAGCAAATTGCGATATTTAGGATAGAGGAAGATCCTTTTGCACATAGAATAACCTAAAAGATGGATATCTTTCAGCAAGTTTCCTTCTTTGGACCACAACAATAAACCAGGGAATGTGTGGCATAATTCCTCAACTGCTAGATTCTTGCACCTTTTGTGTCCAATACCCTTCCTAATCATTCATTCTTGGTATATTCGCAAACCGCACCCAAATTTGCGATTTCAAGTTGGAACTGGGTACTGATTCCGATATTAAACGAGATTATTTAGTATTCTTGCGCAACTGGAAGGGGAGGCGATACTAGTTATGAGTTCAGAATGCTTATGTTTCTCATAATTCTTGCCTAAGCAGCAGAATGCTCTATACAAGTCTTTTCCACCACTCAAATGGCATGGGGTCTACGTTTTGTGGCCTGTCCCGAACAAATGTGCGGGAGAGAGAGAGAGAGAGAGAGAGAGAGAGAGAGAGAGAGAGAGAGAGAGAGACCTGAATTTCAGAGTGAAGAACACCATGAAGAGCCATAACCTCGTAAGCACAATAACGTAGCACTGCACTAACTTTGACATATTCAGACCATGGATAGAAGAAGTGTCTAAACCTTCCATGGGGTGGCTCCCATTTAGCTGATACAGCCTTTGCAATTTGAACCAGAAAAAAAACAAAAAAACAAAAACAAAAAACAAATACTAAGATCATCATCATTGCTTTTCTTACCAAAAATACTTAATTTGTTGGGTGTAAAAGAGTTCTGAATTGAAAGATCGATCAAAATACATGTATCTGTACCAAGGATTCTATTTTCGCTGAGGAATTCAAAGTGGATCGACATTTCCGGTAGGCAGGCTCATCTGGAAACTCATCCATGACAGTCTTGGAGAACTCCGGATTATCCGATCTGTCGTCTTCTAAATACTTCCTCACACATTCTGCAATTACCCAGATGATATTTTCTTACAAGAGCTTTGAAAAGTAAACACAATGCTTATGGCATGATTTATTGATGGGATATATTAGACACGTGATTGAATTTACAAATTTTATGTACCTACAGGGGTGTTCGGACAAATAAGTCACTTTGGCTTATTTTTTGTCCTTATTCAAATTTTTTTCGTATCACTTGGCTTATTGTCATTTTTTTGGGGATTATTGCATCCTCGCGTCAAGAGGAATCTAAAAAGTAAATTTTTTTGACCGAAATCCAATTTTTTTTGAATAAAGACGAAAAAAAATCAATAAGCTAATTTTTTCGTCTTTATTTAAAAAAAATTGGATTTCGGTCAAATTTTTTTACTTTTTAGATTCCTCTTGTTGTGAGGATGCAATAATCCCCAAAAAAATGACAATAAGCCAAGTGATACGAAAAAAATTTGAATAAGGACAAAAAATAAGCCACTGTGGCTTATTTGAAAAATTCGAATTATCATAGCGAAGGGGGTGTTTCTTATAGTGAAAAATTTGTAGATTTTTATTTGTGGTTGAGAAGTTAGGTGTTTTCAGTAGTGAATAAGTTGTTGAAAAATGTTAAGTTGTTTCCAGTAGTGAATAAGTTGTTAATGGATTTGTAAGTATAGTTACAGTAGAAAAAAAAGTTTTTGTTGGCAATTTTTTTAGTGAAAACAAGATAGTTAAATGCTAAAACTTTGTTGTTAGTGGAAACAAGATAGGAAAATTTGTTAAGTTTTTAGTCTTTTTTTTAGTGGAAACACCCCCAGTCATAGGGCAGAAGTAGGGCTACAAACGAATCGAGCTACTCACGAGCAGCTCGAGCTCAATTTTTGGGCTCGTGTAAAAAATGAGATGAGCTCAACACTCTAAAGCTCAGTTCTGCTCGGAAAAACTCAACTCTTTTTTATAGGCTCGACTTGTTTATGGAGGCTCAAAAAAGCTCAGCTTGTTTACAAACAAGCCTAGCCGAGCTCGTGTTCTAGGCTCGTTTCGTAAACGAGCCGAGTTAGCGGAGCTCGTAGACTTCAAAGCTAAGTTGAGCTCGTTTGCACCCCTAGGTAAATACGTAGTTTACCTTCAAGTGAGTCAGCCACTGCATTGAAGCTGCTAACTAGCTCCTTGTGCAACTGCTCCCCAGCCCATATCGGCAAAATCAGCACATTCACCAACACTGCAACGATCCCGCCGATCGCGATCGAGTACAGCCGATACATGGAAGTTGGGATCGGGTTACCGATCGGTTTCCCCATCCGATACCCAGAAACTATGATCAAACAGTATGTGAAAAGTATGACCCGAAATCCGTACTCGTATTGCACAAGTGATGGCCATTGCTTCATGAACGATGTCACAGTCCCTTCAATCCATGTATAAGAACAGAGCAATATTGTCAGCAAAATCATACGATTTTTTTCTTCTTTAGTATTACGTAAACATCACATAATATCCAAAAATGGTTACGTTGTTCACATATATTTTGCCGGGGCCCATCAAGTGATATATGACGTGCTATTTAAAACCTAAGAGCAGGTGATATGGTCGTACCATATATAGCGCCCACATCTAGCGCCCACATCAAACGATAGTCAAAAGTATTGCGCGAATGTGATCACCATACCATTTCTTGTTTCGAAAAAAACGAGGACGATGGATCACGTACCAATGATAAAGATACTGATTCCGATGATAATAGGCTCGGCGATTCTGCCCGTGCGTAAGGCTAGCTGAGCTACACCAATGGCTAATATTCCTGCCAACAAGCTTCCCAGTGCTCGATTGAATCCTCGATTAAATGTTGCACCTAATTCAAAACAATTTTGAAAACATAGCTTATAAGATCTCAATGTCACATGATCACTTCAATAAAGATTCCACTATCTATGCATGAAAATTTTGGCAGAATATATAGCATCTCCTTTTTTTTTTCAGCTTAGTATGCATCCTCTCTTTCCAACTAAATTGAAAGTAGGTTAGCTTAAATTCGTGAACTCAGAGCATCTTTAACGGGAGAAATTTTTTGGTGTCGGGCGGGTATGTCCCACGTGGTACCTGCTCGGCACATCTGGGCCATCCAATACACTTTTGGACGGCTCGGATTGAAACTCTCTCTCTCCTCTCACCCCAGCACTTACTCTCTCATTTTTCTCTCTCCAAATCTGAGCCATCCAAAAACGCAATGGACGGCTCGGATTCGCCGAGCAGGCACCACCACCCGGCACTGAAACTTTTTCCCTTTAACAGATACAAAAAAAAAAAAAAACGTTTATGTATTAAAAAAGCTCAGCATTTTTATGTCGGCAGATACCTCAAACAATATTTGACCTTTCAAATTTTGCTTCTCCCCTTTGAAATTTGAAGAGTAAGAAGCTCTTTCAAATGCATGGAAAAAAAAAAAAAAACTTTATTGCCCATGCGTGATTGCATGGTTTCCCAACTTTTGATCCCATATTTGCAGGGTTTCCAAACTTATGTATCTATTACATATGCATGTAGACAGTAGAATGTTCCTTATCCATGCATGCACAAGAATCTCTAAGGCCCCGTTTCGCTACATGAAATAAGTACTTATTTTTTGAATTAAAGGTGATGTATTGCAAGAGAAATAACTTGTCTCGTTAAACGATAAATAAACGCTTGAAAACAAGAACCTTAGCGGAACGGAAACTTGTATATATAATGGCACTCGTGTACGTACCAACAGTGTATTCAAACATGATGGCAACAGTGAGGATGGACCATATGATGCTTTCACCAAACACTTCATACGGTGCTCTGAACAGTATGAGCAAAGACACCAGCAGGACAGCCAACCCCACTTTCAATGCAAACACTACCCTATTTGTGTCTTCTTTGCAAAACACCCAAACACTCCAAATCCCATCTTTCAAATACAGGAAACCCGTTTCCTCGCCGGATTTCTTCCCGGTTTCCAGCCTCGTCTTACCCTTGGCAATCGCGGGAATGTTGATCTCAAAACTACCCTTTTTCCCATTCATGATGATGAATCTCGGATATCGATCAAATACAAGCTTTTCCAAATCTTTTCGTAGCCTTTCTTCGGCCTCTACCGCCCCCGTAATATTGTCAGAAAAGGAAAGGAAAAGACAAGAAGAGAATTGAGAAATAGTTAGGGTTTGGAGATTTTTGAGATGAAATTAGAGTGGGATGGAGTGAGAAAGTGATTTTAGAGAGGGGGAGCATCCGAGGAGGAATGGCGCTATAAGTTGATGGTAAGAAAGCATATATAGAAAACAGAATAATGCCGGCCTTGATAGTTGGAAGAAAGAGATATAATGGAGCTAAGTAAGTTGGATAAGTAGATGCTTAATTTCAATAATGCAGCAATATGCATGGTTCGAAGAATTAGAATCTGCTATTGCATGGCGCCACTGCATGCACACGGCTTTAGTCGCCACATTTTTTCGCGCCAATTAATTGTCTTCCTCCTTAATTAGGCTATAATACTGGTAATCACAAGAATAACAATTGTGCTGATGAAGAGCAATTTAGGGTTGATGCTCATCTATTGTCAAGTATTACGATTCCCAGGGTCAGGTCGATCATCTCTTGCTACCCAGAGCTGGCCTTGAGTTAAAGAATAATGTGGGGCCGCTTTAGGCCCCCAAAATTTACGAACTAATTAGGGTGCCCTCCCATTTTGTACCATTTTTAATAGTCTAACAAAAAGGGGGAGCCCATCTTTAATTATCACTTTAGGCCCCCAAAAACTACAAGAACTTAATTGTTCTTTCAACTCGTACAAGTACTTGTGCGTGTGCCATCTTTTCCCATGCATGCAAAAATACACATTAGTACAGTATTCCCATTAAAACAATAACCTAATGTATGTGTTATGTATATTAGAACTGCACAATATATTATAGATTATTGTGCTAAAAAAAGAGGTTTGAAGATAGAGGAATATATGGGACTAGGAACTGGAGTAGTACGTAGCCATGCATCTTCACTTTCTTCACGTGGAATGTCATTAGGGTTGTTGGCCTCAATTATTGCTTTATCTGTTAGGCATAGTATCTCATAATCCTCCTTCCTATGTTTACCACCTGCTAGGGGATTGTATTCTTTTAACATCCTCTCATGTGTTGCCACGTTTAAAGTTTGTCACGTGTAGTATCTTTTTGAATCTATCATCGTGCAGTATAGTCTTTTTGTTGGGTCTGTCGATATGAATTGAATTTTTAAAATGTAAGATAGAATAGATCGACCCCCTGCTGCTCTGATGCTATGTACGTAGAGACTTTATATTATGATCTAAGATTATAGGTTACCAACATTTCCCAGCAAGATTTCTAACATTATTTCAGTATTAGGTCTAATGGATCAACTAATCTGGGAGATTAATCCCACTGTTCATTAGCAAAGGGTCCAATTAAATCTGAGCTAGGAAAACTCCATATATATATAGTAATTTTCAGGTCCACTCGCCCGGATTTTTTTATGGTCCGGATTTTTCATTTTCCGATCGATTTGCGATGATCCGAGCCGCTCAATGTGATCAGAACTGATTTTAATGGTATCCAAGAGAAATCACCCAAAAAAAATAATTGGGAAGGGCTTGATTCAAATAGTTTTTTTATTGAACGGTTTAGAAAAAAGTGCTCAGATCAAGCCCTTCCCGGTCATTTTTTTTGCTGTTTTCTCGCGAGTACCCTTAAAATCACGTTTTGAACACATTGAGCGGCTCGGATCATCCTAAATCGATCGGGAAATGGGAGCTAAGACACAAATCCGGATCATAAAAAAATCCGGGCGACCGGACCTGAAAAGGACTCATATATATATATATATATATATATATATATATATATATATATATATATATATATATATATATATATATATATATATATATATATATATATTGAGTGGTCACACAAAAACTAATTGCACACCATTGGAAGGAAAAACGGCAAACCATGAGCTTATGAGGCTCTTAGTTGCCAAGTGACTATCTCTGCACCGACGCCTGGGTTAACCTTCCCTAGTTTAAACCCGACAATATATTCCTCAAAATTTGATCTATTTGTTTTTATTTGCAAGCCTTTTGACTCGATCAGTTACAGAATTTGTTCTATTATTCCCCCCATGAGTTTTCTTCTTCTTACATAACCATTCTTTTATATATGGACCAAGAATTATATAGTACGTGTATCTGATGCCATTTGACAGATTATATATTTTCCTTGCGCAAGTAGGCAAATACAGCCCACATCCAGCTTTTATTTGGTGGAAAACTCAAATAGAAAATATATATCTTAATTTGGAATAGCTATATATATAAATAGCATATATGCTGCTTTTTGGCTTTCTAACTTGTTTTTGATTGAGACAAAAATAAGGGAAAAGAAATAGAATATGTTCTAGGCATAAAGGTGAAAAGTAAATTCAGGGTTGATACCAGAAAATGTATGGATGTGATTGAGACTTGACTCATTGTTTGATAGTGTAATTGTCTTTTGGTTATTTTTTTTTTTTTGATCCGGTCTTTTGGTTATTGATCCCACTTAGTTAAGTACTCCGCTAGTAACTTGTAAGTATTTATTATGACTACTATATAGTACTAGCTATATATTTTTCTCCTAAAAACTTTATTTTTTTGTTTTTCTGAAAATCAAGCTACATTTTACACCCAAAAATACAAAAGTTTTTTTTCATTTTTTTGACTTTTAATTTTCCCACAAATTAAAGAAATAATTGTGATTTTTTTTAAATTGGTGCCAAAAATTCATAAAAACTATGCACTCGCGGCAGTGCCTTATTTTCTTTTTTGAAAGTTATACGTTTTTGAAAGTTATACGTACTACTTTTAAAAAAGAACAACAAAAATAGCACACAGGGAGCATAAAGACCACACATGGTTGCCGACGGTATGAAAGTCACAGAATGTGCATATATAAAGTCTATAAGCGTGTCATGTTGTACTTGTACACATTACACGGCTCATCACAGAAGATCAATCGCAGACTCAATAATTTAATTGGACTAAACTAATCAGACATGGACCCCGGCCCCGCCTCGGGCGATTCCATCTTTTAGATGACCAAAAGTAGAATTTAAAATGGGTGTTTTTGGACAAGCAGTTATTATAATTGTCAAAACGACTGACTACCTTAGCAAGGGTTGTGTCGTTTCAAATAGACACTCATGTCTTAACATAAACTCTTGAAGTCGTTGTTTGATACTTACATAATTAAAAATCAAAATTTTCTCACCCCTTTTCTCTTTTTTCTGTTATTTTATAACTCAATTGAGGTGTCTAAGCCAACTTATGCGCATGCCGACTTATCTATGAGGGACCAATCCCACCATCATTGCCTTTCTCTGAATCACATTAAGGTAACAAATTTTGGAGAAGTCCCTTCAACTTAATTTGGTGGTTGCAATTCTGCATTAAGAACAAATTAAGCATTGGTGTATTATGGAAACGGAGAAATTTTTTGGTGCACATAGGGTATAGTCCACGTGATACTCGAACGCGCATCCGAGCCGTCTAAACGTGTTTTGGACGGTCAGGATTTAGAGGCCGAGAAAGAGGAGGAGAGTGGTCGGCTGAGTAGGAGAGAGAGTGCTTAGATCTGGGCTGTTCATTTACAACCTCTAGATAATGAGGGCAAATTGTATATTTAAAATGTGCTTTTTTTAAGTCTAAAATCCTTCCACTTATTTCGTGGATTTTCACATAATGTTCCATTATAGAAGAAGCATTTTTGACTGCATATAAAAGGTGAACCACGGAAAATCCACGGTATATATTGACAGGGAAATTTTTGTGGGAATTTGGTTCTCATATCTGGGACAATATTCAGGGACATGATTGAAAAGGGGGAGTGATAGATTGTCCAGCCATCCAATATGCCCTCAAATTTTTAATAATTAGACGTCGGGTCAGCTTGCAGGCACCTCAACAAATTTTGGGATCCTGAAGTTAACGATTAAGCAAACTCTCCAGTGGTCCCAATATTTAGAATGTTTGACCATTGTACGTAGGATTCAAACATGCGATCGAAAAGTATAAGCACTTATTACTCATGTCCACTTAGCCAAATCCGTTCTGGTTTCCGATATGCCCTTTTCTCTTCAATTAGCAGTTTTCGGCCCCAACAGACACTGATTAATGACGTTAGTCAGAATTGGTATATATTCACTTGGGCTGATCCTTTTAAAGCATTGTTGAGAAAAGTTCACCATTAACTAACTAAAGTAATCAGAAAGATAGAGAAACCTAAATAAGAATCATGCCACGGCTTTTTCTCTTTTGTGTGAAATTACCACCATGCCCACTATGTTTTGGAATTGGATGCTAAGATGTGTCCTCAAATTTAGTCTTTGAATTGATTAAAATGAGCTCCCAATGCAAATGGACCTTATTCCCCTTCCCCAATTTCAACTGTTTTGATATATATACTTGTGTCTTACATTTTATCGTTGCCAGTTTTATCAGTTGGAAACAAATGGAGTGGCAGCCAAGTAGTAAGCGCCTTATACTTCTTGCACCAGGTGAGGGTTCAAACCCCATCATCATCCCCATTGCCTTTCGCCTAGATTAGTAGAAGAACAGAATTTGCCTTGTTCGAAAAAAGAAAAAGGAAAAAAGTTTTATATCACGGTCAGAAATGGATACTACTTTCATTAATCATGTGTTTTTCTTCATGAGTCTTGGGCTACCCGGTTGAAGTTGGTTTGAACCGTGTTAGTTTTCCAATGGTGCAAGCGGAGGACCCAAGAGGGCATAGAAAAGACCAGTTAGAGCGACTCAAAGCTGAATTTGAGTAAATTACATACTATGATACTAACGTCGCTCCACATCTTGTACGTCCCTGGGTGAAACCCATTCCTGTAATGCATGTTTGCCTTCGCCTTGGACTTGCATGTGTTATGCAATGTCTTGAGTGATGTTTCAAATCCTACTTGAAAGATAAGTATAAAAGAGCTAAAGGACCATTAAATTAGTCCAACGGTATCCACAAAGAATTTATATATTAAAATCTGGATTTTAATCATCAAGGCGTTTGTAGTCCAACGGTTAGGATAATTGCCTTCCAAGCAATAGACCCGGGTTCGACTCCCGGCAAACGCAACCTTTTCTCCTTGTTATTTTTACTACTCCCTCTGTCCCAAATTGTTTGTCCGGTCCGCAAAACGATAACTTAAAAATAATGCAATTTTTTCAAGTAAAAATTCAAACTTTTTTCATAAATTAAAAATACTCATTGATATCTAGTAAGTTGTTGAAATTTTTTTAATTTTTTCTTGCAAAAATTGTATTATTTTTTACACTCCGTTTTGCGGACCGGACAATCATTTTGGGATGGAGGGAGTATTATAGTGTATGATTTGGCTTCTGAGGAGAGTTTTAATTGTTCAGTGAAGTGAGAGCAGAGGCATGAGCGGAATTTATTTTAAGGATAAAAATTGTTGATTGTGTAGAGCCCATCGAGAAAATTAGCTGTGTCAAAATCATAAAATTGGATGCCAAGTAACAACGCTTTAAAATGAATTTTAACTATTTTACAAATGGGTTTGACGAGTTTGATTCGGTGCGGCCGAACCCATATTAAAAAATATATATTAATGCATTTCGAACAGGCATTAATCGCATCCGATGTTTATAATTTTTTACATGATTAATGTTCTCTACGAAATATAACTTGAAAATGGAAGAACCCATAATATTGTAAGCTAGTTTACACCTTCCCACTTGCACATGAATATATTCAACCATCACAACCACTACCAACACAACCAACCAACTCGAAAGCGACTCGGGGGTGCTGTTGCGCAGTTCCCTGTTGAGCGGGTGCAGAGAGGCCGATTTGGTTGTTTATTTCGGTACGAACGGCTCAAATTGAATTTGAGAATATAGAAATCTGAACCGTCCATTGCTCGGTTAAGATCCGAGCCGTCAATTGCCGTGATGAGCGGCACTAATCGGCCGCTCTACACCGTTTTGTAGGGCTGTTTGTCAGCATCCTCCATTCTCGTGCAACGATTTTTATTTTTATTTTTTGTGAATTAGAAAGTAAAACGAAACGACTTAGAGAAATGGATTTGTCCAATTCTCTTCCCTGCGATGAGAAGGTGAGGATTCCTCCTCATTCAGAGCTCAAGCTGGGAAAATAACTTACCTGGAACAATGTAGATGTAAAAGTGCTTATCCAAGAAAATTGCGAAAGACGGGAGTGTTAGTTATAAGTAGTAAGGTTAAATTTCAATCAAATGCATGAGAATACATGATGTTTGCCACTCGATCGGCTAACACTCCACTTGCATGGGATGTTTTATTTTCAAATTAATTGGAATTATTACGGTTTAACGAAAAACCATGTGTTTACATCAATTACAGAGCTCAAAATTTTCACATCCACGAGTTAGTTAGAGAGGCCTAACCTTTTCAAGTTCGAAATGAGAAAATAACAAAAAGGAGTCGGTTCCCCTCACACAAAATTCTATTCAAAACTATTTTGGAGTTTCACACAAATGATCGGAGCCATTCGATCTATTCAGTTTTAATCTTGTCAAATTTAGAGACATATGCCGATCAAGCACTTACCAATATGCAAATGAGGTAATTTTTTATGGAAACTCTTAAAAAAACATTTTTAAATAATTTGAACGGCTCCGATTATTTGCGTGTGACTCCAAAACGGATCTCACGCAAAACTTGTACTATGACTTTTGTGTGAGAACCAGCCCCCTATCAAAAATTTCAAAAACAGCAAGAATGTCAGAAGTGGGATTTGAACCCACGCTCTCTCACGAGAACCAGAACTTGAGTCTGGCGCCTTAGACCACTCGGCCATCCTGACGCTATGTTCACAATCTGCACGAAGTATTTTATATATAGATTAGTTAAAAACTAATAGCTAACCCTACAATAGTATGACAGCGGATTTCTATGTTCGAGATTTCAAAATTGCGGAAAAAAAAAAGATTTCAAAATTAATCTTTCCCTACTTTCTAGATAGACTACAATTTTTTGCTCTCTTTTTCAACCGGTAGAAGAGTAAAAGTATTGAATTACATCAAACAAAAAGTCCACAATCATACAGAGTCCAACTGAAAGCCTGTTAGGAGAACAAATAACTAACGGGAATAGCCCTCATTCATGGGAATTAATATCAATTTTGCTTTCGGGAATGATTGACCCCCTAACCTTTCCGATTGAAGTGTACAATGACGACCAACTGAGAATTTTCTTGGTCCCAACCTCAAAGTAGTCCGAGTTTGGGCGAGGTTCAATGGCAGAAAATTGAGTTACTTTTTTTTTTTTTTGATAAAGCAAGCCTTGAGCTTTTTGTAATTTCAATTCGTTAAAAACAATTCACCAAGCTTGCAGCCTCGAACTCCTTTTGAAAAGTTTAAACTCAACCTTAAAACTTTACAAACTTGCAAGCACTCGACATGTTGGTACGTAGAATACAATTTTGCCAAGACCAAACACAAACTCCGACACGGTGGTTTAAGAATTTGTGCACTGAAAAACTCCCCTCAAATCCTCAGTCCCGGAAATTTCTGCGTACCCAAGTTCCGGTGTGTTTTTAGTTATTAGATTATTTGAAAATTTGAAGGGGTATAAAAATTTTAACTTGATCCAACGGCCAAAAATGCACAGGAACTGATGTTCGAAGGAATTTGGGTACCGAGGAATTGTGCACCGGAAAACTTGGTTACTTCAAAAGGATATGTTACGCTGTCAAATGCGCAGTGGTATTGTGTTTCTGCAGTTTAAGATGAGCATAAAAGCAGAGTGAGTAGAAACTGATGAACTAGGTAAAGGTTTGTTTCAGAAACTCCCCTTTCGGGATGAGATATTCCAAACCAAGGCGCAATACATTGGGAAATGATTTTGCCGCACCATTTTTTTATAATGCCACACTCTGCAAGTGTATTTTTGCACCAAAAAATACACTTGCAGGGCGTGGCATTATCAAAAAAGAATGTGACAAAATCACTACCCAATACATTTCTTCGAAAATTGACATACATATCAACAGTGAAGCAGACATCATTCAGAGGCAAAACACAAAAATTTGCCAAGCTTTGGCACAATTAGGGGCGTTGAAGACTGAAATTTCCAAGCAGAGAAATTTAACACTTGAATCCGTAATGCAGTTACTAGGCACAACTACTAGCAAACATTGAACACAAATAATCAGAACACAATCCAATCTGTCAAGGTCCAACTGTGAGAAGCAATTATATATCATCTAAAAAACATCAAAAAGACCAAATAAGGTTTAAAAGCCAATGTGCAAAAGGCGCTAATTGACATGCCTAACCACTCAAAAGCAGAAACGCATAGAAAGGATGCCCACTTAAAACCCAATTTGCTTCACAACATGCAGCTACCAAATATTTGTCAGATATTATCAATGACTACTCAAGCCACCCTAACTTCTTAAGCCTTCTTGCCTTTCCATGGTCCTTTGGGGATCTTACTTAACACCTTCGCATCAAAAACTGCATACTGCTTCTTCATCTCAATCATTGCCTTCTCAGCAAAAGCATCCACATGATCCTCATATTTCTCATACAGCACAGGCACCGTGTGGAGCAAAACAAATGCTGTCACAAAGATCGTAAAAATAAGTATCACCAACTAAGGAATATCACCAGCAAGCAAATACATTGACTAGCATAGTAGTTATTCAATGATTACCTATGTAAAACAAAGTTAAGAAGTTGCAGCAGCTCCCCACAGTTGACAAGATCCACAAACCAGTAATCACCTAATGAACAACACAACCATACCCACACCACGGTTCAACCAAAAGTCCAAAAACTAAACTACCATTATATTTTAGGGCTTCTGTGCAATGTATTAAATTTTACAGAAAAACATCCAGAATCCAGAAACACGAAGATTAATGTGAAATCTGTGGCTTTCTGTCCATAGTTGTAGATGCTTTATAAAGACAGTACTTGAACGGGATTTGGACCCCATAAACCATGCACCTGCACAAAAGTCAGTCTCAAAAGTATAGCTCCCAAACAAGTAGGAGAAACAAATCAACTTACAGCGAGAAACTTCTTGAGATCTCTTCCCAACGCAATTTCCCTGAGAAATCTGAAAGCCTGATTGATTTCAATGGTAAGGGCAGAGGCAAATTCCAAAACTGGCTCCTCTGGAATATGAACTTCTGGAATACTTGGACGAGACCTGGCAAGGGGCAGAACAACAATTACATTGCTTTCACAAGTGAACAGAAGACTCAGCACCTATGCATTGTCTCAAAAAGCGAAGAGAACAAATCGCTTTAGGCACTTTTGGCATGTAAATTTGATAACATAAAAGGAGATGACTTTCCTGACTGGAATGACTTACTTCTTGATGAAGGAACTTGCATTAGACCACAAGAACAATATGGCCAGGGCTAGTATCAAACCATGACAGACTAAAGTGAGCAAGTGATACTCAAACAACTCAAACAGAACCCAGAAAGCAGTGGCCCCAACCAAGAGTCCACCAGATATCTTCTTATCCCTCCACAAAAAGACATCAGCAGCTGCACCAACAGACCAAAATGACATTGATGAGCGAGAAACAAAGACTAGCTTCTTAACAGAACATTAATAGCATTTCCAACACATACTACTCCATTTTCTCATTAATCTCATTCTGCTAACAGCACTAAGGTTAGCCTCATTGATAATGGTATGATTAGTCAATAATCCAGCTCCAACTATGTACATGTGACTGTGTAAGTGTTTTCATGTTCAACGAAAAGCTATGCTGCTTCATAATTTCTTCGCTTTGGTGTGAGTTCGTTGTCCTTCCAGAACTCTTTGATTATTAGACAAAGGAGTTACGGGGGCAGACTGGCGCCAGTTGTCCCAGGACTAATAATCAAAGTGTTCTGGAAGAGCAACAAACTGCATATATGATTAGAAATTTTGAATGAGCATGGCATCTTGTGGAGGACGAAAAAAAACTCACGAAAAAAGAGAGATGAAACGAATGTATATACTTGGAGCTGAGTTATTGACTAAACACACAATTCCGATTATCAACGAGACGACAGTACTGTTAGGAATTATGGACAGACTACGGATTGCACGAATATGTCGTGTATCTTGTGCAACCAAATGTTCTCCTAACAGAAGGTTGAGAAGTAATGACACTGAAGCATGTTACGAGTCTCATTAATCGGATAATATCTTTCCTTTATATACTATGAATTTAGAACAAGGTCACAATCGGGAGGACCTACGTACAGTACACCAACAATTGGGTGTTTATAGACATTGGGTTACCCAAATTGAAAACCATTGTTCTTAACTTTTGATTTGAGTGTTAGACAAGTATCCCAAACTATAGGCATCCAATAAGTGTCCGATGCTCAGGTACGTTACATCCAGTGAGGTGTCCATATGTCAAAGCTGGTAGCCCAGTATTGAAACCTAGCGTGATTTAGAATTCCATACCCACCAAATTTGTGAGAGAGGTGGTGCAATTAATTTTACCTTGAGGGATTGATGGCTTAGCGGGAAAGGGCCAGCAATCTGTGTGAGTCTACAACTAGAATAGCCGACACGTAGAACTGTAGAAGCCACTAAGATGTAACCTCAAAGACACCATGGGTCACCCCCGTGGCTAGGCCTTTTGCAAGTAGTTGTGTCTGAGTGCTATTATGAACTTATAAATCATTAAACTATTGTCTACTTGACAACTTTGGAAAAGAAAGCGTGGATCCCATGTAGCCTTTATAAAGCAAAAAACTACGTAGTAAAACCTTTCCGGAACAAATCCCATCTACAAGAATTAAGAATCATGCAACTACTAGTTTATTGCTACTCTAAACTTCTAAAATAAAAATTAACATTTTCGAAACTCCGATCTTCTAATCCACCGGATCTGAATCCACCCCTATAGGTAAAAGGCCACAAATGAGAAAATTACTTAGTTATGCTACCATAACAGGAATTACCAAACCAGAAATCGAACAATTAATTTACGTACTTGTATTTTGTATATGCATTTTCGCACAGAGGAACCTTATCCGATGAGTGAGATACTAACGTACAACACAATTTCATGCCCTAATTTCCTTGCTATTCACTAAACTATTCCAACCTTGGAGCCACTGGAGGTTATGTTTGCCTGGGCCCTGAGAATTAGTTAAGGTATGCGTGAGCTGCCGGACATCCGGTTATTAAAATAAAAAAAAAAACCGAGGAAATGAAAAAGAGAAACAGTAGAGAAATAAAATACGATTTTCGATTTACGAACATACGTTTGCCACCGCCGAGGACCTTGTGAAGGGGCTGCTCTCGGCCGAAGATCCGGTAAACCTTGGACTTTAACTGCGACGGCGACAGCGACGGCGACGGCGACGGCGGCGGCGGCGACGATTTCTTCTCGTCGTCGGAATCTGAGGAGGACGAAGAGCCGTCCCCATGGAACTTCTCCGTTATCTTCTCCATCACCGACTTCTCGTGATCTGCCATCTCTCTCTCTCTCTCTCTCTCTCTCTCTCTCTCTCCAAGACCTCTCCGACAGTAAAGTAAAACCTTCGTTGTTCGAAACCAATTCCTCTCTCTCTCTCTCTCTCTCTCTGTGGCACTTTTACTTTTGTATCGATTTATAACAGCTGAGAAAGTGTGAACTTTATCAGTCTGGCTGAACGGGCGTGAAGAGTCATCCGATTAAATCTGGGCCGTTCAAATAAACGCACCGAAGCGGATATTTCTTTTATTTTCCCGAGGCTGTTGCTGTGGTCGGCACTGAAAAACTTCTCGTAACATGGACACAGTCAGTCAGTCAGTCACGCAAATCAATTACTCCGACCTTGTGCGCAGGGCTAGGAACAAACTGAGTTGTTCGCGAATCAGTCACACAAATCAATTAGCTTGTGTGCGGGGCGACAACAAATCGAGCTGTTCCCGATCAGTCACAGAAGCTAATCTAGGAAAAATCGAGCTGTTCACAATCAGTCACACAAATCAATTAGCTTGTGTGCAAGGTTAGGAACAAACCGAGCTGTTAGTAAAGAATTTGAGCCTTGACTCGTTATGAGTTTGGTTTGTCTCGGTTTATAATTAAATTATTCATTTGATTTCTTCACAAGTAGTTTGAGGTTATGAGCTTGGTTCGGGTTAGCTCATTAGTAAATGAGAGACGAGCTCAAATTTTAAAGTTGTTCAGGAAACGAGTGAAGTTCGAGTTAGTTTTATTAACTCGGTTCCTTTTTAACAGCTTATTTGTTTGGTTCCACTCACTAGTAATGTGATAACCCAAATTTTAACTTTCAAAATTAAAATACGAAACTTGAAAATTGTTCTAAAAATTCTATCACTACAGTTAATCTTGAAATAATTTTTGTCATTCGCACTAGTTTTTGAATAATTTTCTGAGAACGAAGTCTAGACAACGTAACTAATCGAAGCCAAATACGGACCGATTGTATAGATATTTTCTTTTCCCTAAACCGACTTGTATCGTCGGCAGATATTTGTTTGGCCAAATAATTTTCTATACCCTTTTAAAATGCTGTTGATATAAATAATTAGAGTGGTAGTTGAGAGTAAGGAAAATTGTGGTGTGGTATAGAATTGTGGGTTAGTACTGCTATAAGTACCGATCGGCGCAGTGGAGAAATCGTACCGACGACAGCGTCAGGCCGTCTCCGGTCACCGGGTGGCTGATCCGAGCCATCCAAAAATTCTAAAAAAAAAAAAAAAACGAAGGGGCTTACGCGGGAATCAATGACATCCAATGTGTGTAAAATGTTTGATCTAAACACCCTATTTTTCGTGTATATATGTATATATACACAAAAAATAGAATTTTTGGACGTTGATTCCCTCGTAGGCCTCTCATTTTTTTTATAGAATTTTTGGATGACTCGGATCGGCCGTCCAGTGGTTGGAGACAGCCCGACGTGGCCGTCCGTACAATTTCCCTACGTTTTGGTCGGTGCATATATCATTTTTGATAAATTATTTGTCGTAGATATTTTTCTTCCTAATTCAAACTTGAAGCGTTGGTAGTTGTACTGTGACAGCCATAGCGACCGCCATTGCCGCCAGCCACCGCCTTGCCATTTTCTGGACTTGGAGTCCCTGCAGTGCTCTAAAAGAGCTGCAACTTGCAGCGCTTTAAAACGGCGCTGTTTTGGGCCAAGATGCACACAAATCCTCTCTCTGACCCATTTGTCCCCCCCTCCTCTCTCTCTCTCTCTCTTTCTCTCTCTTGTCAGACCCATTTGTCCTCTTCAACTCCAAACCAAAAATGTAGTATAATTTCTGATCAATTTTGGTCATCAAGCAAAAAAAAAATTTTTTTCCTTAAACGACTTCAATTCTAAATCAGATATGGGAAAAATGCTCCTAACTGAAACTCATTCCACTGGCACTCAAAGGACTTTTATGACTTTTTTTTGTCCTTATTTTTGAATTTTTTCTCATTTGTTAGTTTTGTGCCAATTTTTTTTGACTTTTTAATTCGTCTCAACTCGGAAATGTAAATTTTTTTTACTTTTACCGAAATATTTTGGAAAATAACCATTTTTAAGTATAAAAAAAAAGGATTTTTTTGACTTTTTTTTGCTAAAAAAATGGTTATTTCCCAAAATATTTAGATAAAAGTAATTTTTTTTACTCTTCCAATTTGTCTCGTCGAGGCGAATCAATAATCCACCAAAATTTGAAATAAAACAAACAATCGCAGAATTTTTTGAATAAGGACAAAATGTTCTAAAAGAAAAAGTTCTTAGCAGAACTTAAGATTAATTTGGAAAGGAACCAATTCATAAAATCTAGTAATTGAAGAAAGAGATCCAAGTAACCAACCCTTTTTCCATGGAGTTTATATTCTCGTTTAGAATCTCAGCAAACTAGAGTGAATCACAAGAATCCATAGAAAAAACCCAATCAACTATTAAAATTCATCAAAGCTTTGCTAAAAGTGTTCTTGTTCCTCTTTAGATATTACCATTAATTATAAGAAGGCGTTCCACTTTTTATATAAACCTTCTTTTTAAAAAAGAAGGTAATTTCAAATTCAAAAATTATGTGTTTACGCAAATAATTTTTTTACCAATATAGATTTTGTTTGAGAGATCTCATTGGGATCTTTTAAACAGTCCAAAAAAATTGAAAAATCATTTTTTATTTTGATTAATTTGAGTTTGAAATTATTATTTTTTTATTTGAGTTTGAAATTACCTTCTGTTTGGAAAAAAAAATTTTGAAGAAAGCAAAACGGAGCCTAACTGCTCACGAACCTTTTAGAGTGGAGAAAGAAAATTTGCAGAAGAAATCAAAAAGAGGACAAAGGGTAGAGAGAGAGTCTCGATATTAGAGAGAGAGAGAGAGGAGAGAGAGTCTGTGCGTGTCAGACAAGAGAGGGTAGAGGGTTTGGACCAAAACGGCACTGTTTTGATGGGCTGCAAGTTGCAGCTCTTTTAGAGCACTGCAGGGACTCCAAGTCCCCATTTTCTACCTCTCCTCCCTAGCACCCATCACTAGCACCGTGCTCCATCACCACCGCCGTCACTCGGGTCCACTTTTGGAGACAACCCTCGCACCTCCCTTTATCTCTGTCGTGGTCTCTCTCTCCCTCCTGTAGCCGCTTCCGCGCTTTCCATAGCCCTCTTTCTTCGAAAAGCCCTCCCTTAGACAACTCCCACTTTTAAAATGGTTTGGGAAGAAAAGAATTTTAGTTATGGGTTGAAGAATGGCATGGGACAGCCTATAATAATACTAAGGGCACCCCAATAATTTTCTTGGGTCATCGTATAATTATGTTCCGATCGGGCTCGTATGAGCACACTAGCCATCAAAGGTTTTACAAGCCACAGGTTCGGATGAGTAATTCGTATGCCTGGTAATTTTATAATCACATTTTAAAGGTGAGTATGATATCCCTTGGTTACATAATATTCTTTCAAATTGTTTTGTAATTGTTTATTGTTTTGATTTTTATAAAATGCTATGTCGAATTTAAAAAATAATAATATGAGTATAAAATTGTGAGAATTGAGTTCAAAAAAAAAATGCATGGGATTAATCTAAAAAGAAAAGTAGATAAAAGAGTTTGGAGTAAAATCAAGGCGAAGAGCTCTGATGAGCTATGTGTAAATTGGCGTCTATGAAATTGTGGATAAGGATACAACCGGGTATCCCTTGGATTTGATATCATTTCCCTTATTTTGCTCGGGTCGCTCCCTGGGCTAACGGATTACTGCCCAAGATGATAATGATGATGATAGATGATGGATCTCTTTCGGTTTAACAGTTTCGAGTCTGAAAACTGTCGTTGGATTCTGGATTTTATGATTTGCAAATTTGAAACTTGTGTTGTTGAAAAGTATATAATTATTGAGTTTGGAAACTCATATTGATCGTTGAAAAGTTCATGATTATGCCATGTTTTATTTGATTATTTCCATGCAATTAAGTAACCTCGTATATCGTATTTCTCACTGAAATGATTTTGTACGCACCCATTTCAAATACAAGTTAAGCTGGTCCTTCGATGACGATTGTATTGACGTTTGGGGTTCGAGTTGCTCTGTAGTGAAGATTCCGATAATTTGCAACTTGCACGATAGTTGATTCGATAGTGCCAGAAGCTTGAGGCTTACAATTGTTATACTTTAAAGCTGTTAAGCGAAGTTATATTTGGTTTGCATGATAGATAGCTCTGATTGTAATATTTTATTATTTGATTTTAAGACCTGAGAGTTAAAACTTTACGGTTGTGTGATATCAAAGGCCTAGGGTGATTCTAAAATCACAGGCCATGTCACAAATTTAATTCCCTCAGGTTTGGGTCGTGACACGCGAACCTTTTAATCTCACAACCAAACGATTCATACCGACCATTACATGTACACATTTATTAATACTATTTTGATCTTCGATTAATTTTGAAGGACCATAAACTTACCGTACACTAATGGGACCCATTTGAAGCCGGAGCTTGGCCAACCCGTGGGGTTTACATTTGTGTATACTATACATTTACAGGTTAGTCATACTTTTGGTATGTTGAAAAAGTAGACTCATCTGGAAAGCATTTAGCTTTGTTCAAAAAGAAAAAAACATGAGTATCTGGAAAGCCTTAATTGGTTGCCAAGGTAATATCGTGACGGTATTTGTCTGACTTGTGGGTCGGTCATGAGATTACCCCACTAATTAAAACAGCCACTTGGAGCTCTTAAATTAAATCACTTGTCATTATATGCTGTGATATGGACATACTAACTCACATAAGGTTAACATCACATTGTGCTTTATCATAAATGAAAACTATTTTCTTACCCATTAAGGTTGATGCTTGATTAGGGCCGGCTCGGCTCGGCTCATCTCGTTTAGTAAACGAGCCTAGCTCGGGCTCGAGTTTTCGGTTCGTTTAACAAAAGTTCAGTTCGTTAATGGTGGTTCGGCTCTATTAAAGAGGCTCATTTAGTAAATAACTCAGCTCGACTCGATAAGGGCTCGGCTCGTTAAAGATCGAACCTAGCTCGAGCTCAAATATTTGGCCACCGAAATTCGAGCTCAACAAAACTCGGCTCGTTTACAGCCATATGCCTGATGATTAGACCATCCCAAAGGTTAGTCAGGTTGGGTGACAGGTTTGGTCCTCACATAATTGATCAGAATTCAATTCTCTAGTCCTAACGTGAATGACTTGCTTTTGAGGACCGGAAAGGAAATTAATTGAGAAACGTGTAAGCTAGCCCACCAGGCCCAGACACCTTGACCGTCGGTTAGACCACGAATACAAGAAGGGCACAGGTGTTTTGCAACGTAAACATGGCCCGTAAACAAAGCCCAATCAACCTAACATTTGGGCTACTTGTGGTTGATTTTGGCCCATTAGTGTTACTGGTCCAATTCTGATTGGGCTAACCATTCAAAGCTTAAACTTAAACAGAGGCCCTTGGCCCAAACTTATCTGGTGTTCAGCCCTTTTTTTTGATCCGCGGTGTTCAGCCCTTGGTGGGAATATTTTGGTGCATGAGCTCAACAATTAGTTGCTTGATGATGAAGATCATAACAGCCAAACAGACCACCATTATGACACCCTTAGGCATTTCTATGCTGGATTTGTAGAGTCTGATCCAGCATTTCCTTAACTGTTGGGGTCAGGTGTAGGTAGAGTCTGATCCAGCATTTCCTTAACTGTTGGGGTCAGGTGTAGGGGAATCGCGGGCGATCACGGGATAGAATGTGATTGGGGTTGGAATAGCTTTCGTTGGAGTGTGATGACTGGATCTGATTTTCGACATGGTGGTTTTAAGGAAGTTATGGGTATAGGGTTATGGTGAAAAGAATATGGTGGGAAGATGATTAATGGGCAAGAGGATAATTGTGAATTTTCGTCGAGCATGCTCGAATACAAAGTAGATTATACCCTATTTGCACCCGAAAACTTCTGATCACCTGAGACGGTCTAGTTGTTTGAAATGAACTCGCACAAAATAGAGGTTGCCAAACCAGGTAATTTGACAACTAGTTGGATACTCTCCATTTGCTCGGTTGGCAGACCAGAAAAGCAGGCAAAAGGGGAAGAAAAGCCCAAAAAGTGTAAGGCTAGCCTAATTTGGCTAAATTATTGTTGGATTGTAGGTCCTTTTGACTTGCTTTTGGCATACCCTAAACAAAGAGGGTCAAAAAAGTTATGGGGAGGCTCTTAGCATGGGGTGAACTTTCTCACTTTCGAGGTGCACACTTTGTTCATGCCAAATAATTGGCCAATTAGCAAAATAATTGATCATTAAATATTGCTTATTTTACCATGTAAACAGTTACATAAAGTGAAACAAAAAAACAACTGGTACTCCTAAGATAACATTGGCAGTATAATTAAACTCCACCAATGATTTTCACGTTTTCCGAGGGGATTTCAAGCACGGGAAACAGTACAGTACTATAGTTGTAATCTAGTTGATAACACTTACGCAAGGCATTATTTTTTTAATCGATACGAGAAATTATTAGATTATGTATGAATTACAAAATACAAACTACGGGACATAACATCAATTATGTAAGAGTTCACAAGATAATTAACTAAGCTCAATAATTCACCCAACTACAAGCCCCTACTATGGGGAGAAACAATTTCAATGGAAGAATACTCAAACGCAAGTGGAAAGATTCGAATTTCTCACATCCTGTTGAGATACAAGAGTCTTACCAACTGAGCAAGCCCCAGTTGGTTACACAAGGCATGTTGAAAGAACAAGTAAATGCAAAAAGGCTGCAAGATGATAGACCCAAAAGAGGCTACACGTGACAGATCTCAAATGTGACTGCAGGTGAGGGGAGATGTTAAGAAAATATAGTCTCACATTACTTAAAAGTGAAATGAGTGATCACTTAAAAATATGAGGGACCTCTCTACTCATTATTAATTGATTTTGAAATGGATATAAAATTTCCACAGCAACACTGCATGCTCAGCCTCGAGGGTCATCGTCTCGAGCACACTTGGCCGAATACCAATAACACTAGCGTGCCACGTGGTGTGACCGTTCGCAAACTATTCTTCGAGGGAGGAGGGGGAGTACAATCAGTTTAGGTACACAATAATTCAATCACAGATTCACAGCCCGTCGAATTATTGTGTAGGTCGCATGGTTGGGGGAGTAATGAACCTAAGGCACACTCAATGCGTGAAGAAAAGAAGGTAAAGCACACAAATGAGCCAACAACAATAACTGAGCCTGAGGAAATCAAAGTACCCAACACAGTATCGTGACAAGAAGCCAATGTAATGAAATATTATAAGGTTCAAAAATTCACATGAAGAGGGCAAGAGGCAGAAGAAAGTCTCAATAAAGGTCTGTTGGTAGTTTGCTCCAATTAAGATTTTGGTTGGTTCAGTCACATTTGGGGGATCCAGCTAAGTTGAGAAATTATTCGGTGCGGGTATATCTCACGTGGTACCCATTCGGCACATCTAAGCCGTTCAATATACTTTTGAATAGCTCATATTTAAACACTCTATTCCCTCTGATCCCAACACTTTCTCTCTCCATTTTCGAGCCGTCCAAAAATGCAATGAACGGCTCGGATGCACCGAGTAGACACCACGTGGTACCCGCTCGGCACTGAAAAATTTTCCCAGCTAAGATAGCTTCACAGAATGAAATGAATGAATTTGAATCAAGGAAAAGTTATTATTTGGTCAAGTGTGACGAAGCCCACGCAAATGTCAGGTGAAGAAGCCCCTGGAGCACTGAATAATCGCACCAAATCAAGATCCATAACCCCATTTCTTACGGTTAGAAACAATCCACCTACTCCTCCGAAGAAAATTGAAGTAATCCAGTTTTGGCTTCATAAGTCTCGCGCCCGATTCAATTTGATGATCGGAACGGTCATTTTATTGAGCTTGTTACAAAGTTCAACCATGTACTATGTTGCTAAGTTAAACCATGTAAAAAGTTTAGTCTCCCACTTGATTTAATTAATTTGATTATTGGAAATGCACTTTTATTTCATTGAGTGATGTTCAACCGTGTAAAAATCTTGTTACGAAGTTCAACGCTAATGCTAAATAAGCAAATTCATGAGCTGCCATGTTCGGCCCATGGGTGCTTGCACTCGGTAGCACGACGAATCATACTTTGAATGTCGGAAACCAGAGCCGCAACCTCCAAGGGAGAACTTTTTAATACTTCTCGGTAGCACGAACCATACTTCGAATGTCGAAATTAAACCAGATCCGCAACCTCCCAAGGAGAACTTTTTAATAGAAAAAAAAACAACCTTCCGAGGGTGACTAATTCAAACACACTGAGGTTCATAGGCTGCTTGTTATCGGATTCTACTCAGTCCCACATGGGAGGGTTCTGGGCCCTAACATTATCTGTGTTTTAATTGTGGGCCAATTACTAATGTATACGATATGAATCTGAACCAATGAATACAATAGAAGTATAGAACTTACGATGAATAAAAACTCACAAGGTTTTTTTATTGGGAAAAATGAAGGTTAAAGACGTATTTTGATAATTAATATCCATTAATAACATTTTAAGCATTAAGAAATGTTCTCAGCATGTTCTAGGCGGATATTAATTATCAAAACACGTCCTGTACCGTCACCTGAGCCGTCATTTTCCCCTTTTATTGTGATTTTGGTCCCACCAGCTGCATGTTTGCCAAGTGACCCCTCATGTAAAATTTAACCCAATAGGATTCAGCAAATAGGGCACAGAGCAGTCTACCTGATGTACACTACATTCTCCTTTTCATGAGGCTAACCCGGAGGCAGGGAGAGATCCACGAATTCTCTCTCGTGGGCACCAATATTTACTGACCATGAACAAAAATTGATAAACAAGCACAGTAATATATAAAACTAGGCTTCATCCTACGCAATGAGTTCTGTCATATGTATGCTCAGGCTTGACCCTGAGATTTTTGGAGCCCTAATTGGAATTTGAAAATGAGCCTCTCAATTTTGTATATAAATTAATTGTTTGACATGAAAAGCATGATAGCGTTGTGGCATAGCGGTTTACTGCTTCCTTTGTAGTATCTAATTAAGGTCGTGAGTTTGATATTCTACGCCTTAGATTCAAAGGCCATTTTTTGTAAGTTGAAAAAATTGTGTTAAAAAACAATGAGGTCAATGATCAAACACGACACATCATGCATATATAGAACACAAGTAACTAACAGTTGCAGCAGAATAGTCTATTTGTGAAATACTCCATGTGCCCATGCTAAAACCGTCCCTGCCCAGAGGACCCAGACCCAAAGGGCTTGAACCAGTGCTCTCTTTTTGAACTCTTTTTGTTTTAAAAGCACCCAGGTTTGTTTTTCACTTAAAAACAGAACAATTTTAGATTTTAATGACCTACCCAAGGTTTTTAACAAGACCATAGCCCAGGCTGCACTCTGCCTTCAAAATTTGAAGGGCAAGGTCGCATTCTAATCGTCTGTCTCGATAATCGATAGTTAATTTGTTGAAGACTTGTATCGGTAAGAAAAGACTCTTGTTGGTAAGAATGTTTTACCAAAGTCTAAAATCTTAAAAAATTTGGATGGTAGAAATTAGTACTATACATACTGCTCTCTATGTCTATAGAGAAGCCAAATCTTTTTAGACGATAGACAATAGTTTCGTCTATTTGCTCTTTTTTAGGGCTTGGCTGTGTTTCTGTTTTTCTATATTTAGGTAGGAATCTATAAATATCTTATGCCGTATGACCTGATCTGTATTCCGATGGTAATAATCTATAGATGTCGTATGACTTTTTTAAATAAGTACGCATCTTTTATTGACAAAAAAAAGATCTTGTTTAGTTTTTTTTTGGTCATGGGATTTGGGTACCCAACCGTCCATACTTGGTAATGGACAATTCAAATTTCATTTAACCCAAACAAATCTCAGCTATCCACCAAAATGAAATCTGAGCCGTCGGTGAGACCAACAAAGCATGTTGTCCCTTGCGGACAACACGAACCTTGGATTCGTTTTATGTTCGGTCCGGTCCAGTTATGGGGCGTTGTCCTCCCTCTACCATCTCTACGAAGTTCCGCTGAATTATTTATCAACAGTATCCTGACACAGAGACTGGTCTCACATGACTATACTGCAACCACGTACACAATTCAATACACACACTCTCTCTCTCTCTCTCTCTCTCTCTCGAGGAGGGCATACCAAAAGGCCAGACAATTTGTACCCCGTCCCCCCTCTCTCTTTCTCTCTCCCCTCTTCTTCTTCTCTCTCTCCCCTGTTCAAGGTTATTACCCCGTCCCTCTGCATTCCCCACTGTCACACTCCACTCACCCCTGCACACGCCATTTCCCCGTACCCCTCATCTCCTCAAAATTACAACCACTATTCCCAAAAATCTCTCTCTCTCTCTCTCTATAAATCCCACGCACCAAGGGTTTTCCTATACCCATCTTGTATTCTGGCTCTCCCAACCATGGAAGCATTCAGCCTCCTCAAGTACTGGCGCACCACCACCGGCGGCGGCGCCACCGCTAACCTCCGCGCATCCACCCCCACTACAACCACAACCATTTCCACTGCCATCTCTCACTCCACGGCAGAAACCGACGACGACGAAGAAGAAAACGGACCCTTCTTCGACTTGGAGTTCGCCGTCCCCGACGAAGATCCCGACGGCGAGGATCACGACAAGCAGAAAACAACGGACGGCCTAGATGAAGAGAGAGAGGACGAGGAGGGGGATAGTGATGGTACGGAGGGTGAGAATGATGCGAGAGGAGGAGAAGAAGAAGAAGGGGAGTTCAAGTTCACGCTGGAGCCGTCGGACGACTTGTTCTTTAACGGGAATTTGGTGCCGGTGGAGCCATCGTCGATCGACGACGGTTCCGGGCAAATCGCGAAGCCCCAGTTCTCGCTGTTGAAATCGGCGAGCAAGTTTGGAGTGCTGATGTTGAAGCTGAAGAAATCGAAGCAGCCGAATTCGGGCGAGAGAACGGAGCCCGACGCGGCCTCTGTTTGTTTAACGAAGCAGAGTGAGAAAGAAGCGGAGGCTCAGACCCAGAAGCAGAAACCGAGTGAGAAAGAAGCTGAGGCTCAGACCCAGAAGCAGAAACCGAGTCAGGTTTGATTTATTTTGAGCCTAACTTAACGAAAATGGAAGAAAGGAAAAGAAAAGAAAATGGGAGAGAAATGAGAGGAAAATCTTTAGAGAAAAATTACTATTTACATAATTTGAAAATGTTATTTTCATCTTTCTCTCTTCCAACCAAACAAACAATAGAAGGAATTTTTTTAAAATTTTTTTCTTTTAGTTCCAAACAGAGCCTAGTTTTCAGGGTATTTTTTGAATTTTCATTATATTAGCGTCGATTTTTATGACGAAGTGCAAGAAAAAACAATCTAAAGACAGAAAAGATTCGATTTGGCCCAACTTGTTATTTAGGCGATTTTTTATCGTCTTTTTTGAATTTTCGTTAGTGCATGGGTCAATGTTTCTGGATCTGATGGAGTATAAAGTTTTGTCAACAAAGAAAATTAAATAAAAAAATTATTTTAATACTCCCCTTAGTCAAAGTATCCATTTTTTTTTGTCTCTATCATATGTGAAATTTTACAAATCTGTCCTCTCTTTTTGAACCCATGTGAAATTTTACAATTCTGTCCTTTGTACATTCTGATCTTCACACACTAAGAGGGTAATCTTGTACTTTTACATGGATGCAAACAAAAAGAGTAGTGCATTATGGATAAAAGAGTGGAAAAGCCAGTTCCTAAAAAAAATTCAGTAAAAAAAATTTTGAAGTTTTAAAAAATTGTCCTCGTTATCTTTAGGGAAATGATTTTCACACCTTTTCCTCATGCACTTCTGTTTTTGTGTTTTAGTGGAATAATTACAATGTGAAAAATTTCACGAAAAGACCAGAAATAGAGTACATATATCCTATCTTTCGAGAACCTCTGGTACGATTATCCCAGAAAAATCTACGAAAATTAATTTAGAATGCGTTTCACTAACACAAATAGCACTTATTTCTTGAATTGAATGCGTATTGCGAGAAAATTACGTGTTTTGTAAAATGAAAAATAAATACTTAAAAAAATAAAAACCTTGGCGGGCTTAAGCTAAACTCACTCTCATTCGCAGAGCAAGCTGTTCACGGTGAAGTTCAAGGTAGAAGAAGTGCCGATTGTGTCATTGTTCACTAGGGACAACAGCTCCCGAGCATCCTCCGGAACCATTAACAACAACAAGTCTCAGAAGAAAGAGACCTCGGACGAGTCGGGTCCGGACGAGAAGCGGGTTTCCAAAGACGGGGTGCAGAAGTACCTGAAAATGGTGAAGCCGCTGTACATTCGGGTGTCGAAACGGCACGGCGAGAAACCGTCCGCGGGGTTTTCCGGGCAGCTGAGCGTGCAATCTCCTGCCCGCCCGGAGGCTCTGAAATCGGAGAAAACCGAGGCGGTGCTGAAGTCGGAGCCTCCCGCGGCGGCGGCGGCGGCCGCCGCATCGTGCGAGGAGAAGAGTGGGAAGCAGGGGAAGTTGCTGCTGCCTGCGGGGCTGAGGGTGGTGTGCAAGCATTTGGGGAAGAGCCGGTCGGCGTCGTCCGCGGCGGTGGCGGCGGCCCCCGTCTCGGGGGCGACGGTGAAGCAGGGGAGACGGAGGGATGATTCGCTGTTGGAGCAGCAGGATGGGATTCAAAGCGCTATTTTGCATTGCAAGAGATCGTTCAACCTTTCTAGGGGTATATGATATCATCAATTTGAATTTCTCTAATTTGATTTTTCTTCAGTTAACGCCTAGAAATTACTAATAAATATTTTTACTAACCCATTTTTATTTCGTTATTTTTTTCATCCTTTCGTCATTTTGGTAAATTTTCTTGATTAATTACTACCAAAATCGAAAAAAAAAGGGGTCCACAGAAGAAAAAAGATTGAAACACCTTTATTTATTGTCAGTCTTAGGGTTTTTTTTGGCTAAATACGGAGTAATCAATTTGAATTATTTTTTTTTCTTTATTCAAATTTTTTTCGCATTTGTTGTTTTTTCCACCAATTTTTTTGTGAATTATTCCTTCAGCATGACAAGAGTAATCTAAAAAGTAAAAATTCCAATCGAAACCCAAATTTTGTTGAATAAAATAAGCCAATTAAAGGATTATTTAGCCAAAAAAGTATGGATTATTTTGTGGCTAAACAAGGAAGGGCACAACATGTGAATGTCAACGGGCTATGCAAGTAATGCAACGCACTTCACGACTGATAAATGGAAGGAGTTGGAGTCGTAATCGTGCGGAAGCACGTTTTGACTCAGTATTGCTGCATCGGTAGTGGTTCAAATTTTAACCCGTCGTAGAGGGCTTCAGTCTCCTTGACTCCATTCTTCTTGTTGAATTTTTGTTTTTTTGATTTTTGTCGTCAGATGTTAAGACGACGATTGATCCCAAAATTTTGACAACAAATTAATACTATAACATCACTGAATATGGATAATGGCTGTTCAAGCTTATTATGCTAATGTTGTTTTTGGGTTTGTTTAGATTTGGAGTCGACTCTGTTTCCCCGGTCCGTGAGCGATCCATCGCTGAAGAATCCATCAAATTAAAGCGGGAAAAGTTGAAGAGGAAGAGTGAAAGGCAGATAATGGAATCTGCAATCTCATCATTTCTCCATTATCTTTCGATGTGTAGGGACTAGAGAGTGAACTGGCCAAACAAGGGCAACGAGGAAGAAGAAAAACGGATTTATCAGTTCTAAGCTTTTTTCCTCTGTAAATTTTCCCTGTGGGAGGAAAAATCGGAAGATAGTAGTAGTAGCACTAGTCGTAGTGATGTAGAATTATGACCTCATTAATTGCCTGTGTAAAGGTTAGTATTGTATTTATTTAATGCCGGTAAATATGTTATTATGCCTAGTTTAGTTGGATCAAACTGTGGAATTTGTTTCACATCGGTTAATTATTACATCGAAAATTAGTATGTATGACTGAGTGGCTGTAACGATCCGACCCCGCTGATTTGCTGACCATTCGTCTAATTATACAGCTCAAAAGATTAATTTTAAATTATACAGGAGCTGGACGGAATCTCTTGTATATAACTTTTCTTATTTCCAAAGTCCCGATGTGGAACTCTTTGGAATTGTTGGTGGCCATAGTGTGACATTTAATTCCCTTGTACCAGATTTTAGAGGTGGCTTCCACCGTATAGACGAGGGTTATGCTCTGATACCAACTGTAATGACCCGACCCAATTGACCTATTAAACATTCATCTAACCACACGGTTCAAAAAGTTAATCTCAAATTATATAATAGCTGGACATAATCCTTATATATAACTTTTCGTATTTCCAAAGTCCCGATGTGGGACTCTTTGGAATTCTTGGGGTGTCACAGCGTCATTTTCTCTCATCGCCATTTAGTTCTAAGTTGGATGCTTTAAGACGGATAAAGCAGTTTTAAGCTTTTTTGTTGGATTATATTATGCATTGACATTTTGATGTATTTTGTAACTAAATTTCTCGAACATAATTCAAACATGAAATTTTACCAGGGATGCTGCCCACATATATTTTGTGCACAACAAATTGTGTACAGATCATAGTGTGGGGCTCATTTCGAATATCAAACAAACAATTCGAGCTGTTTATTAAATATATAATATTTTTTGGAGGACCTTTGCAAAAAATCAGTTCAATTCGATACCGATAGGCGCTCGATCTAATTATCTAACTTTTCATCTAATTATTTAATTTTTAAATCAGAATTTGTAGTGCAGAAATTTATGTAAAATTTTGGCAAATTGATGGAGCAACTATCGACATCTAATGGAATTTAAGTACGTTTTGTATAACACATTAATTTTTTTTTTCAAAGAAACATTTTGATTAATTCGAATAAAATCTAAGATGTGCTCGACACATAACATGAGTATATTTATTTTGGAAATGCTAATAACTGTTGTTAAGATTCGAAAGTGACTAGAAATATGTGAAAAATATAGGGTAATTTGTACTTGCACCCTCTGTACTATTATTGATTTAAAGATACACCTTTTATACTTCAAATTTAAGCTCTTACATCCCAGTACTTTGAAGTGAAAGAAGAGGAATTTGCACTTTGAAGTGAAAGAAGAGGAATTTGCACTTACACCCCCTATATTTTTACATATAAAGGGTGTAAGTACTTAAATTTAAAATACAAAGAGTGTATCTTCAAATCGGTGATAGTATAACAGATGTAAATACAAATTCCTCTATTAAAAATGTAAAAATTACACATTTTTTAAAAATCTTTTTCTTTGCTTATTGATGGACTATCAATAAAATGACTCATTTATTTTTTATAGCGCCGATAGTATCCTGAGTAATTTATCAGTGGTCTTGGGGCACTGTCAAGTGGTATTCTAAAAACTTACGAATATATATTCTTGGCGCACTGTCTGGTGGGGTTCTAAAACCTCACGAATATGTATTGTAGGAAAAAAATTTCAGTGCCGAGCGGGTACCACGTGATGCCAGTTCGCGAATCCAAGCCGATTTGGAGAGAAAAAATGAGAGAGAAAATGTTGGGATGAGAGGAGAGAGAGATAGTTTTAATCTGAGTCGTCCAAAAGTGTATTGCACGGCTCGGATGCGCGAGCGGGTATCACGTGGGATATACCCACTTGGCACTGAAAAATCTCTCGTATCGTAGAAAAGAGTAATGAGTGAATAATAAAGTTTTAATCTGAGTCGTCCAAAAGTGTATTGGACGGCTCGGATGCGAGAGCGGATATCACGTGAGATATATCCATTCGGCACTGAAAAATCTCTCGTATTGTAGAAAAAAGTAATGAGTGAATAATAATAGATAAAAAAAATTTATTAAAAATTATGTCCGAAAATTTTAAAACTCCAAAACTAACAAAGCAAAGCTGGTGTCCGAGAGCTATTCATAAAATTGACGGTGCTTTTGGTTTCACTGCTGTCTTTTTTATACGCTGTAAAAGACGGAAAAGGATGGTTGTCAGCGGAGGGAAAGGGGAAAGCAACAACACATGCAAAGACTCCAACAGTGAAAAGGGGGCCTTTTTCTTCCTCTTTTTTACTAGTAACTCGGAAAGCAAAGAAGAGAGAGAGAGAAAGACAGAGAGAGATAGAGGGGGGGATGGTGCATGGGGGAACGTGAATTCATTGATGTTGATGTTCATAATTTGACAAGTCTAGCATTTGAGATTTTTCAATTTGTCTGTTTGTGGCAGTGTTTGGGCTGGAAGAGCGCTGCTGCCCCTGGAAGAAGTGGAACCATTTCCCCCCACTAGCCAAAAAAGGTCGCAGAGAGCCTTTTGTCTCATTCGCCATTTTACTATAGGAGTAGTACTTTGATTCCCTTATTAAGCAAATCCTTGTTGGTTAGTGTATGATTAACAGCTCCATCTGTAACTACTCCTATGAACAATGGTTATAAATAATTAGTGCTTGGTCAAGGACAATTGGGACTAATTTTAAGGTTTTGAAGTTAACTGCTAGACAAATCTTCAAGTGGGTCATGGTGAGAAATGTTTGGCTTTCGTGGGTTTCGAACATGCAATCTCATCGAGTACTTGTTTACTTTCTCACGCCCATTTAACCAAATTTATTGGATTAAGATAAATTTGGTGCTCCACTACTGTAACAACAAGATAAGAACCTGGGTCTTCTGAAGTCGATCAAACTATGGAGAATCCAATACAGGCTAGACACAGCGTTCAAAAGTACTATTCTACTAGCTAGTAAGATAATCTTATTTTGTAGCATGCTTGCAGCAAATTTGATCCATTGAAAATGTTTTTGAAACCTTGCTCTTAAGGTTCCAATGTTACAATTATACAAGAAGCCGTTTGTTTTGACAATCAATTGTCCAGATTTACAAAAGTATTCTACCAGTAAGATGAGTATCTCATTTGCATGTAGCATGCCTGCAGCAATTTTGATCCATTGAAAACACTTTTAAAGCCTTGTTCCTAAGGTTCCAGTGTTACTACACATTTGTTACTGCAATTATATAAGGGTCCGTGATTGGACTATATCGGCTTTTTCTCTAGTTGACTTCAGAATAGGGTCCGGCTAGCGTGAGTCTATTAGGCACAGAATTATACACACAAAAAGACAAACAGTTAGAACTCCAACACAGTTTTCACAGATATTTAATGTAATTTAGCAAATATTTATGCACTTTTTGCGGATATTAATACAAATTTTTTTGCTATTATCCAGAACTCAGTGGGCTTCGGTTAGCATCTTCCATTACATAATGACACTTGTTAATTTCCGTAGTTCCAAAAGAAAATATAAGGGCATTTGCAATATTGTTTACCAGAAAGTCTACACACACAGCAATCTGTGCACAGATTGTGCACAGATTTTGTTGTGGGGCCCACCATGGGTCCCACACAAATCATCCGAACCGTTTATTAAATGTAAAACATTTTTTCAAGGGCCCACGTAAAAAATAAGCTCAATCCAATACCTATAGGTGCTCGATCCAACCATATAACTTTTCATTATCCGAAAATCTGAATGAAAAGTTAGATGGTTGGATGAAGTACCTATAGGTATCGGATTGAGCTTATTTTTTACGGAGACCCTTGAAAAAATGTTTTACATTTAATGCACGGCTCGGATGATTTGTGTGGGACCCGTGGTGGGCCCCACAACAAAATCTGTGCACAATCTGTGCACAGATCTGCTGTGTGTGTAGCAGCTTTCATTGTTTACTCAGTTTTTTTTGTTTTATTCTTTCTTGTACTACCTGCGTCCCTCGTAGAAACGAGAAGTTTTTCAGTGACGGGCGGGCACTGATCACGTGGTGCCGAGTATGATCTTAGCCATCCAAACATGTTTTGGACGGTTCAGATTTGTTTGGATAATTTTATTGTAAAATTATCAAAACACCCCCTCAAGCCCAAACAGATTTAGACCGTTCAAAACACGTTTGGACAGCCAAGATATGTGCTTGGCACCACGTGGCCCGTGCCCACCCGAGCCTGAAAAATTTCTCCGTAGGAACAGGCGGAAATAGTAACGGGACGGTTTGGTCCATAAACGATGGCGTTAATGATATTAAACCCCCTTACACTAATGCTCATTTTCACTTTGCTATATTGTTCAACATTCCACACTTAACCTCCTCCAACTCTACAAATAACAAATACGGCTTACGCCGTTAACGGAAACAGGCGGATTATGGTTTGCCCTTCATTGTTTTAGTATCCTCCCAAAATTCATTCAATGTCTGGCTCATTTATGGATTTTCAACTTGGTAGTAGGGTTTCTCTATCTCTATCTCTCCCTCCCGAATGAATTATGAATCCATGACGAATTTCAATCCCCCTACGTCCTACCTCCCACCAAACTACCCAAAGCCACGCCTTAGAGACATACATAACACCAAACACCGTTGTCCCGTTTTTCCTCCAAGGTCTCACATATCTCAACGTTGCTCCAAATCTGGTTGGGTTGAAAGGACTTATCCCATTGTTGTATCGCTAATATTGTTTCCTTTCATATGTTCAATTCCATTTGTGAATGTACTCGAATATGTATATTCATATCAAAGTTTTCAGAGGCAGTAGCGCAAGATGAGGCGTTGAGGCATGAGCCTTTGGAGTTTTTATTATAATCAATAAATTTTTTTTATAAAAAATGTTGAACATATGAAAATAGCAAATAATATTCCCCCAAAAGCATGTTAAGGTAGAAAAACATAGTTCCTTAATAAATCCACCCTTTAAAATCACTCTGAGCCTATAAGAGCATCTCCAATCCACCTCTGTTTCTCCAAAATAGAGGATGAATGTGACACATTGAGGGGAGATTTTATAATTTATTCTCTTTTTTCTTCACTTTTTGTAATTTTTGAGAGAATTTTTGAGGGACTCACCGTCCTTTTTAGAGTTTAGTCCTCTAAAAGTAAATTTGGTCCTCTAAAAATGGAGGATCAAAAGTAAATTTGGAGTACAAAATTCCTCCAAAACTCTAAAAAGGACGATGGGTCCCTCAAAAATTCTCCCAAAAAGTACAAAAAGTGAAGAAAAAATGGAATAAATTACAAAATCTCCCCTCAATGTGTTACATCCATCCTCTATTTTGGATGGATTGAAAATGCTCTAAGTAAAAACCATGCAAGAAAGTTCAATAACTTATAAACTCCCCAAATAAAACTCAAGTTAGAAAGAAATGAAAAGATCGCTCGAAATAAGAAATCATCATCAACCTCATCGTCATCTACATCCATTGCATCAAAGTCAAGAAACGTTCCCTCTCATTGCCTTGTATATTTATATATACAAAAGGAAAAAAACACACACTCCTCCTCGGCGATTGCCTTCTTCGCCTAGGCTGATAAGGCGTAAAAGGCGAAGTTAGGTGTAAGCCTCACTGAGTCAGGCGATCGCCTAGACTGGTACATAGCCCCCAAAATTAACTCAAGGCGATTAGGAAACGCCTTGCTCCGAGGCGAGTCCAGAAAACGCCTTTGAAAACATTGATCCATATATCTATATAGACATATACACAATGATTTATGTATATTATTATTGCTCCACGCCTTCCAACTTCCCTGTTATATATTGTACACTCTTTTGCACTGATATCCTCTGTCCGACTCTCCCCTGTCTGACCCGCCTGTCCGACCCCTCTCGGCCGTTGATCTCGCAAATCAACTGCTGAGATGGGCCGAGCATATTTTGCTCCAAAACGATGTGGTTTTGAAAAAAAAATACTCGATCCATCTCAGCCGTTGATTTGCGAGATCAACAATCGAGAGGGGTGGGACAGACGGACAGGGGGAGTCGGACAGGGATCCGGCTTCTACTCTTTTGGGGTGATCTCCTTTGTTTTCTTTCTCCGTAGAGCGATTGTAAAAAAACAAAAAAGATGCCAAAGAGTCAACGACTCAACTGGTGAAATTCTATTACTATCTCTTCTTCTTTTTAAAACAAAGGGTCCAACTCAATTCCCATTGTCCTCCTCGAGAGGGAAAGATGCTACCACCATGAAATCAGTGCCGAGGACTGTGAGAAGTAGCCTTATTTCTAGGTCAATTGATTCCTCGTCATCCATTAATGTGAGGCACATTTGAAGCCACAAAAGAATGGATAATATATAACTGCAAACGAACCTAGTTCTAGAGGGTTTGAGATCTCCTAGTTCAAAACGAGTTTAGCTTGAGTCCGTAAAATTGAGCTCGAGCTTCACTAGTTTACTTACAAGTTGCCAGGCCGAGCCGAGCCAAACCAAAGCAAGCACATTACGAGCCGAGGCTCAAGTTGCTTGGAATAGGTAATTAGTTCGTTTCCAGCCCTACCTCGTAAGAATAAATCGCAACTCAAAGATTTCAAATATGAGAATTAAAAATAGGAAAAATTTCAAAACGACACCTGAACTTTGAACCCAATGTCTCATAAATACCTGAACTTTACTTTATTTCAATTAGGCACCTATGCTTTACAAAACCCCAAATCGAAGCACCTGGCCTCATATTCCGTCCATTGTTTGACGAAAATTGCTGATGTAGTATTTTTTTGCCGTTAAGTGCTTCTTTGGCACACAAGGGTAGCCCCAAAAGTTCGTAGAGAATTAAAACCCCCTCCCCCCTCTCTCTCCACCACTCCCTCTTTCACGCACCCGTCATCCCCTCCACCGCCTCCTCCGTCGCCGCCCAACTCCCGTCAACTACTTACGACTCCCTTTCCGCTTTGTCAAACTCCAAATCCTTGCACCCAAAAACTCCTATCTAGACAACGCCACTGAATTTTAGGTGCTTGAGGCTCAAAATCAGAACCGATCAGACTGGTAAACCCAATCAACCAAGTGTTGGGAAAATTTCGGCATAATACATAATTTCAGAGAACAACTTCATTGATATTGTAACAATTACATAATTGAAACAAAAAATACAAATGCAGAGCAGAATAAAATAGTCGAGATACAAACTGAATTTTTTCAGAAAATCAAATCGAGTCCTGTGTGATACCACAGTCTCCTTAAGAAATATTCGCCGCCTACCGTCGGTGTTGTAGGTTCTTGTTCGGCGTCTTCCTTCCAGGGTTGGCTCGGCTAAACCGCAAGCCGTCGGAACACCGCCGTCGACCGCCTTGGCGAACTGACTACCGCCTGCATCTCTCTCTCAAGAACGAATTTCAGAGTGTGCTAGAATGTTGTGAGTTTGCTTGTGCTTTCTCCAAAACCGTGATCCTCCTTTTATAGAGGGAGGGTGACAATTGTAACCCCAGGATGATGAATGCAGCCATGAATTCTCTAATGAATTCTGCCAATCAAATCTGCCAATGAATAGAGAGGTTACGGGATTTGAATTCACAATCATGGGGAAGTTTCGGGGGTTACAGAATCCACACATCAATACGTCTATTGATTGTGGTACGTTTAGATACAACGAATTCGGCACATGCTCGGTTGCCTCGAGAGACCCTCCGGTAGCCCTGATTTCATTCATCTGAAATTCTGTAAAATTTCCAACACCAAGAAATCAAAAGAAGAATCCACCTGGCCCTTGCTAATTAATGTCAAATTAGGAGAAGATTTTGGGCTCTTAAGCTTCTTAACACCACTCTCCAGCATTGCCAAAGCACCAAAAATCCTCTTTCCCAATTGAAAACACAAAATGTTGTTGACTAAACCTCGTAGGGTAACACCAGAAACTGGGTTCTGGGGAAATTCGTGAGTGTGAAGGTGGGAGCCAAATGGGTTCGGAAATAGAGCCGAAGATGGGGCAAGTATGTACCTCTCTTGAGATGCTCCGAAGTGGTTTGAAATCGGTTCGAGGCCGAAAACGCTGCCTTGCTTAGGATGCACTTTGCCTCTGATGGCCTTGGTTTTCACGGTGACTAGGCCTTCGTACCACTTGTTGAGGGATTTAATAGTGACCTCTTCGGTTGAGAAGGTTTCCGATGGAGTGGAGGTTAACAATTGGAGAAGGGAGTTGAGAAGTGGGTGTGGTGAAGACATTAATTGTTTTAGGAGTGTAGTTTTGGGCATTAAACTGTGGCCGGAGTTTCATGCCGGATGACAGCAATTTGGTCAGAATTTCTGGGGTGGGGTGGGTGGTGGTGGAGAAGGGTGTGAGGTGATTGTGAAAGGGTGGGTGAAAGAGGGAGTGGTGGTATCGGAGAGGGGAGAGAGAGGTGGGGCAGGGGAGGGAGGCGAGGAGAGAGAGGAGGGCTTTGATTCTCTACAAAACTTTGAGGCTACCCTTGTGTGCCAAAGGGTCATTAACGGCAGAAAAATTGCACATCACCAATTTTTGTCACACAACGGACGGAATGTGAGGCAAGTGCCTCAATTTAGGGGTTTTGTTAAGTATATGTGCCTAATTAAAATAAAATCAAACTCAGGTGTCTATGTGACATTGAGTTCAAAGTTTTGGTGTCATTTTAAAATTTTCCCTTAAAAATAAATAATCTCTTATATGTATGGCCCTCCAATATGCAGTGTCGGGAGGGAACATTCAAATCTCTCTCTCTCTCTCTCTCTCTCTCTCTCTCTCTCTCTCTCTCTCATGCATCTAAGACTGCGCACAAGCAATTATGGAAAGAAATCAAGTTAATCGGGCGTTGGTGGTCTACCGATCGAATCAAATGATCTTGCAGTGGATATTAATGAAACTGGATTTGTTGTTATTTTATTGAATTAGTAAAACACAATTCGTTTACTAGGTTAACGATGTCCGATTGACTTGATTGTTTTAAGGGGTTGTTGTAGTTTCCGTCTATTTCTAAATAATGAACAGTTCAGATCATGTTTTCAAACTCGAAGCGAGACCCAAAATAAAGGCACAATAGTCCCCTGAGTCCCAATGACCCATCTTGCTAAAATGTAACCTCTTTGGGAGATTCATTTAACACAACCTTCTGTTTTTTTTAATCCTTTTATGAAATTTTTATTAATTTTACATTACACATGTTAAATTATTATTGGTCATTGATTATTAGCATATGGAGTTTAGACCCATCCCACTAACAACTTTTTACTTTTTTCACTTTTTTTGGTTTTGATAAAAAAAAAAAAAACTATTGACTAGTTTGGTCCGCATTGTGTGAAACCGACGGTCGCTGTAGTGCGTTACAGTCGCACTACACGGAAATGCACTACCGCACCTCGATCCTTGATATGGTCCCAAAATGGGGCCAAAAGAAAAAGAACGTAGTGTATATTTAGAGTTCATCTAGAACGTCAACATATCTGTCACTGTAATTATCAGATTTTTCTTAGCTTTGCTGGGAAAGGCTTTGCCCTGAATGAAAAAAGTCTAACGACTAGTTTGGTCCTAACAATGAGGAGACTGGACCCCTGAAGGCTGAAAGCAACTTCACTGCAATTCCATGGGGATACACCATTTGGTGTACACCGAGAGCCGAACAATTTGTTTAAAATAATTTTTGAGGGGTAAGAAAAATCAACTCAGTCGAATATCGGTAGAGTTGGCAAATTGAAATCAAATCTATTAACAAATCCAAATCCACCCACTGAAAAATAGGTCCAACCAACCTATTTATTAGTTGGATTAGAATGAGTCTCAACCCACCTAACCCATTTATTAGTTGGGTTATAATGAGTCCCAACCCACCTTACCGATATCATATCAGCAAGAGCTTGATTAATTCGTATGATTTTTAGTCTCTGAATCTACATGGTCCATAATTGGATATATTGATTGTGCCTTTACTAATATTCAGCTAAACTGTAGTGTTTTTTTTTTCCAAATTAGACTCTTGAGCATTTCTGCGAGATCCGAGATGGATCTCACACAATTCGGTGTGCATTTGGTGTACACCAAATTATGTACCCATAGTCGGAGTGATTGAGGTTTGAGTTAAAATTTAACAAGTTTTAAATACTTTGTTTAAGTTTCGTATAATTATGATCATTTGAACCAATTATAAACAAGTTTCTTACACTAACCTTTATTTGTGTGTTAGTTCGATGTGCTAACAAATATACGAAATTTAGAATGTGTTTAAAATTTGCTTTGAACAACCTAGATACAAGTTGAAGTACCCCGATAGGCTATATGAATTTCCGGTTGGGTTCGTTAAGTGTAATGACAGGAGTAAGCATGACAATAATTACGGAGTTTACCCTTCCGAGGAATCAAGTCGCGTGTAACGAATTCCAAATTTTGATGAGTGGCTTCTTTGATCGCGTCTAGAGAGGATCGCTATTTGTGATTGCCCGAACTCCATTTTTGCTCCCCAAAAACAATTTAAAAAAAACTTGCCTATCATCATTTAACTTAGAAGTCTCTTAACATTAACCAAGGAAAATATAGGCCAATTGATGATTGCTCAATAGCCACTCACTCAACATTTATAACTGTAACGACCCGGATTTTTAACCCAATTTTTTTTCTAAATATAATATTATCAGAATTATTTTCCTTAATGCAATTCTTTTTTTTAAATACAATTATGCATACAATATCTACATGCATTCTTTTTTTAAATTTTTCTACACATACATGCGTACATGCACACTCCGTCTCCTTCCTCACCTCAAACTCCTCCCGTCTCTCCGTCTCCTACTCAGTCTCTACTTCCTCCATAACCCAAAAACCAAGCCAAATTCGTCCATTTCAAATTCCATGAACCCAACTCTATTAAATTCACTCTTATTCTCTTCCATCAAAATTTTCCTATAACTACCCCACCCCATTGACTCACGAAATTTACACCACAATATTCCCCACGCCCCACCAGCCAAAAGAGAGAGAAAAACCATAGAAAACCAAGTTTCAATCCATGGAATTTTAGAGAGAGAAGGAAAGAGAGAGAAAAGTGGGTTTCGTACCAAGACCCAACCAAAACTCAATCCGACCATTCCAATCTCTTCCTACTACTCCTAGCATCACCAAGCATCGTCCAATTTGGTTCCAAAGTCTCCCGATCAAAAAAAAAATCCGAAGTCTTCTTTCTCAAAATTCAAGATTCGTTTTTAAATCAATTCGATCCGATTAAAGGTATTATAATCCTATCCAACCTCTTCTCTAAGTATATTAAGTGTTTATATGCTTAACTCTATGTCGCGAACAAAAAAAATATAGTTTGCCGCGCGTTTTCTGCCATATTCACCAATTTGATATTATTTTTGAGCCTGACATCTTATTTGTAATTATTTACGAATAAGATGACCTATGTGATATTTATTTTACAATCTTTTTGATATTAATATTATAAAAAACTACTGCCTTGATATTATTTTATTACAATATAATATCATCTTAGTATAAAACGTTTTAATTATATCAGTTTAATTTATCTGGTAGATTGAGTTGGTTTTAAATGTTTCGAAATAACTTTGCGACCTTCCAAACCTCATTTTTGACACCCAGAATATTTTTTCTAGACTTTTCACACCTCAAAGATTATAACTTGTTAAGATTATTATTTTTATTTAATTATCTATTTATTAAATTATTTATTATTTATCTATCAAAGTTTACTAACGAAAAATCTTTGCGACCTTCCAAACAACGTTTTAACACCCAAACTAATTTTTTCTAGACTCCTTGTATCTCAAAGATGATATCTTGTTAAATTAATATATTTTTTAATTTAATTTACTATTTATTGTTATTTCTATAGCGTTTTCAATCAAAAATTATTTACGACCTTATAAACCTTATTATAAATGCCCGAATAATTTTATTTAGACTCTCTACATTCTGAAGACGAAATTTTGTTAACCGTGACATATTTTAATTTGTAAATTATTTATTATCTATTTGCTTCACTTTCGGCCACTTTATTTAACGTCTTTATTTAAATAAATCCCGTGACCCTCCGAACCCAACTTTCGACACTCAACTAGTTGCATAGGACCTTTAGGACTCTTATTAAGGTCATGATAAATATTCTAATATTTTTATCTAATTAATGTATTTAATTAGTTTTTAATTAATTAAAAAGAGCCAAGAAAATTTTCCTTTTAAATTCTTTTTAAAACTCTTACTTTATTGTTGACATTGTGACTATATAAGATTAAGGGCAACGGCCCGTTCATAATAAGTTGCGTGGTTACGTTGTTTATTAATTGTTTTAATTATTATTGATTTATTGTATATTGCATCGATACTTGATTTAAGTGTTAGATTGGACCCTAGAGACATGGGGTGGTATGCGAATAGAATTCATTAGACGGTGCTAGATAATGGATGAATTAGAAAGTTTTATTTCTAGATTGCCTGCAGGCGTGATGTTGAGATTTGTGATGAGATTGAAACTGGCGTGTGTCCAATGATGAATTGATAAACTGGCGTGTGTCCAGTGATGAGTTGATAAACAGGCATGTGTCCAGTGATGATTTGATAAACTGGCGTGTATCCAGTGATGATGGTGAAGTGGTATATAAGATAGGCGAACCCTAGTTGTGATTCAGGCATGATAAGCTTTCCCCTTGTTGTAGTTATTGGGATGCATACTCGGTACATAACTTAGATGCATCTGCGACAGCAAAGGGAAGTGACCTCATGGGACCGAGCATGGCTAGCGGTTGAGGGAGGAAAGATCCCGCGGAGGAGATCTTAGATTACACGACAAGTTAATGGATAGTAATAAACTGGTTTATGTGAAACAAACTTTGTCTTGCTTTTTCGCACTATTATTATCCTGCTGCTTGCTATCTGTAATGTAAGAGGGGTGGTTGGGTTGGATTATTCTATTGGGTGATTTATCACTCACGGATACGTCTGTATCCTGGCAAATTGTTTGCTTCGGCGATCAATTTGCTAGAGGACGCAGGATTTACTGAAGATGATTCGAAGATGTTGCAGTTCAACACGGAAAGAATATCAGGAACTGTAGACACCCCATTCTTGACCGTCCAGATAACGTTATTTGTCGATCTTTTGTTTTCCCCAATGATGATTTTAGTCGAAAACAGTTTAAGGACAAAAGTGTGGTTGAGTTTTGAGCGTCCCTAACCTCTCTCAAACCCCTTTCAAACCCTTCAAACCAGAGCCAAACAGCCCCAACAAAACCCAACTGGCATACGCCAGTGTCCTGGAGGCGTACGCCAGTTATCTGCCACGTGTCAGTCATCGACCAGTGGCCCAGCTTTTACCGGCGCACGCCAGTTAATAGTGGCGCACGCCAATCAAACCCAGTCAAATCAACTTTATTAAGCTACTTGGGCGGGACTTTTGTGCCACCCTGACGTCGGCCACAGTAGCCCCTGATGATTGTATCGTCCAGGCCCGCTCCCTCTCTCTCCTACACCCCCCATCAAGGCAAGTCCCATGCATTTAATGCATGGGAGGCTCCAACCTTGCCTTGACCAGCCAAACAAGGCCTTGGTCCCAGACTGATCTCAGTCTCTCTCCCCTATAAATACCCCCCTTTCATTCATTTGCAAGGGGTTAGCATCATCAAGTAGCAAAAGCACCCCTCTCCTCTCTTCTTTTTTTCTCTTCTTCTTCCATTGAAAGAGAAAGGAAAGAAGCCCACTTCCATATACCTCCACTGATATCCAGTCACCATACAGCATCCATCTTCAACCTCTAGGCTCTAAACCACCTTCAAACTTCAACACCCAAAAGGTATACCACCTTTGCATTCCTTTCTGTTTTCGGCCCCTGAGGGGAACCAGCGAGGCCCAGGCTGGTAAACAATACTAGTCCTGGCCTTGAACTGGTAAAAACACAACAATCGTATGCGACGATACTTGGCGCACGCCAGTTTATACATGCCGTACGCCAGTCATGGCAGTACGAGCACCACTGGCGTGGGGATCATGGATCGTCATTCCTTTTGTTTTATCTTTCTGTCAATCACCCTGGCATGCTAAACAACCAGTTTATTGCTTCCTGTATGCTTAGAACTGTTTAGACGTAAGGGTTATTGCTTACTCTTTGTCTATTCAAAAGGCCTCTGGGATCTTTCTGGTCATGTTTCAGAGCCCAGATGATGCAAAAGCCAAGCACTGGGTTAGGGTCAAACGTGCGTACGGCAGTACATTACTGGCGTACGACGGTTTTCCCATGACCCAGTGGCTGGCCCTTGCATTTAGTGTGATTTTGGCCTGTTGCATGTCCCCACTCTGTTTAGGGGGTTTCTTGTCTATTTTCATGGCTTCAAGCCATCTCATCTGTCTGTAAATATATATCCTGCTTATTTAACTGCATGGTTTGTCCTGGGTGTGCGCTGGTCCTTTTTCAGAGCCCAGAGGGTTGCAAACAAGGACTGTGAAATTAGATGAGTGGAGTACGCCAGTCTCTCTGTGGCGTGCGCAAGTCAAACCAACATGCAGTGGCTCGACCAGTGCATGCTGGTAGAACTTGCTCACGCTCTTACGGGGCAACGTACTGCAATTTGTCCAGTTTGCTCAGTGCTTGTTCTCAATCTATGTTTAGCATAGCGAGCAAATCATCCATAAACATTTTGTCACATAATTGCAACGTGTCACAGTTTTAATCCCCATTAACTGCTCCCCCGCCCTAACTGGCTAAAAGATGATCAAATGAGAGAAAAATGCAAATGTTTTACAAAATGCCTGAGTAGAGACCGATCTCCGGATTGGGCGAGAGGGGTGCCATAAAACCCTTCCCCTCTCGTAACGTGGCTCCCGAACCTCAGATATCGAAGGTGACGACGGACCGGTCTACGCCTTTTTCAAAATCAAATAAACGTGGCAAACGTTTTTCGAAATTCGGTTCCTTGGGTGTTTTCACCGCTAAAACCCGAGTGGCGACTCTGAATCGAGGCGTTTCGCCGCGCTTTTCCAAATACAAAAAGGGCCGCACCCCATTTTCCCAAGCAAGATTTTCGGGCGGCGTGCCCACAGGAACGAAGATCGAGTATGTTTCGGATTTGTATCAAGCTTAGAGTCAGCTCTGAAATTAATGTATTTTGAATCAACAAATTTATCTTGTGACTGTAATAGTTAAACTTTATTTTGAAAAATTATATTTATTTAGCAAATTTTTTTAAAATTTTATTTTATTTTACTTCCGAAAAGTCGGAGCATTACAATAACCACGTACACACCATTACAAGAAAATTTTCTCTCGTTCCATGTAATCAGAAAGAGCAGTGCTACAAATATAAAGATTCTAGTAGAAACATAGAGATTCGAAAACAATTACTCCAATGTATATAAACTGCATGTTATGCATGTGGAACCCACAGTCATCAGACGGCGGGCCGAATCTCCAACAGTTGCGTCCGAAACACTTCCCTATGCAAACCGAAAAATTTCAAAGACTAGGAATACCAATAAATTCTTTAGATCGAAACTTTTTGCCAGCAACTCTGATCTCCGATCTCTTGACTCGTAACGTTAACCGACATGGTACAATTCATCTTCACAACAACATGCTTCTTGAACAACCCAAGTATCTTCACCCTCCCACCAACCCTCGTATAAGTACTCACATTCAACTCCCCAGACGTCAAATCCCTGCCCAAACTCGGCACCCCAAGCAACTTCCCCACCGCCAACTCAACCGTCACGTTCAGCCTCAAGGTCCGCTGCGCCGCCGCCACGCCCGGCGGGTTCCGCCCCTCCCCCACCGCCACGCCGCCGTAGTAAACCGTGGTCGTCGTGACGTTACTGAACTTAAACGCCACCACGTTGGGGTTCTTCATGGAGACATCTGCCGTTACTGTGATGTTGGTGAGGGCCGTGAGGCCGGAGGTTGAATCCAGGCCGCTTATTCTGACGGAGTTCATTTTCAATTTGGGGTCTTTGATGCATAGTTTTAAATCGCGGTATCGGTCGCCGTCGCGGTATCGGTCGCGGTATATCGGTATCGGGACATATCGGTGATACGTCGCGGGAATCGGGTGTCGCGGTCGTGAATTTTTAAAAATCATCAGCAACATGTATAAAACTTGAAAAATATACTTTTACCCCAAACATTGGCTTAATTATCACATTTACTTATTTTCCAAGACAAGATCCAAAATTTTTGCAAAAAAGCTGTGAAAAAAGCTGTGAAAAAAGCTGTGTGGAAGGAGTTTTTTGTTTTTTGCTTTTCTTTTTTTTTTTCAGCACCGATACGTATCGGCCGTATCGGCCGTATCGGTCCAAATATCGGTTACGGACCGATACGTATCGGGAACCGGCCGATACGCCTGTGAATTTCAATCTCACCGATATATCGGCCAATATCCGTATCGGAAGCCGAAAATTCCGGTACGTATCGGCCGATACGGTACGTATCGGCCGATATTTAAAACTATGCTTTGATGCGGAACACGGTGAAGATTAGTACGAGGAGTACGACGGCCTGGATCAGCATTAAGGCGGCGATGCAGCCGCAGCACTGGACGTACTTCCTGTGCCGTTGCTTTTTTGAATCCGGCGGGCAAACGACGTCGTTGTCGTCGGTGAAGTACTGACGGTGGGACGCCGGCGCTAAGGGCTTTACTTGCTCTATCTTCTCCGCCATGGGTTATGGCCGTGGCTGGTAGAATACGTTACAGAATTAGCCGAGATTCGTGTAAGTTGCCGGACCCAAATGTGAAAAACTAGGTTAGGTTTATGGGCTAAGAGGGAGTGTTTGGTTGGAGACTATATGTACGATTGGAACCCATCGATTTTGGAGGCAGCCGGTCCAAACGGGTAACGCGTTTATACGGACTTGGACTGTTGACTTTGGACTTTTGATGATTAATCTTTGTCCCCATTTTGATTTTGCTATAGCTTATGGTAAGAGATATCATAGAAGGTTCTATGCCCTTATCTATGTGGGCATGATGAAGAACAGGATTTTATAATTTGCATGACTTATCTGATTGATCTAGATCATAAGCGAACCGAACGAGCTGAGCAGTTATTTGTTCAAGCTTGGTTTGAAAAATATTAAGCTCTAGCTTGTTCAAAAGTTAAGTCGATCTCGAATGAGCTTTAGTTGAACCAAAGAAAAGCAGCCGATCTCGAGTAGCTCGAAATTTCTATACATCATAAGTCAAATGAGCCGAGGAGTAACTTGTATGAGCTTGATTTGAAAGCTTAACAAGCTTCAAAAATATATTCAATTGTGGTCTATATTCTTCTATTTTTTTTATGACTATTAATTGTTGAGTAGAATAATTAATCTTAAACATTACGATGAAAAGCTAAAAAGAAAATTACAAAATGCATGTGTGTCCACTGAAAGTACTAAAGGAGATTTTTTTTCCTTCGTATTTTGGGAAAGGAAAAAAAAACCCCTTTAGTAATTAAAAAAAAATTCTCATTTAAGTACTTTTAGCACTTTTAAATAATTATCCTTAGTAAGAGTTTTGATCGTTACCTGTTTTAAGATGGTGGATGGTAACTAAGGAATATTTTTTCTAAGTCTCCAAGAGTTTGAAATTCTTGAGGTGGTATCAACTATTGTGGCGTCTATATAAGAGTACCGATCCAAATTCGAACCTCCGTTATTAGATGGTGGAATTAATTTTTAAATTATGCATTAAAGTTGACCTGGACACTGTTAGCTATAAAAAGAAAATAGTGGATATAAAAAGAAAATGGCGGCTATAACTGATAAGGACTAAGAGCATTTCCAATGGCATGCTATATTTGTTGCTATAGCTATACCATAGCACGAGGCTCAAATTTCACTCTCCAATGATACTGTAAAACACATGCTATATAAACCTCTATAAAACTTCAGGTTAGGGTGCTTTTAACTTGTTAAGTTAAGGATGTTTCCTTTTTCGATCAATTTGCGATGATCCGAGCCGCTCAATATGTTCAGAACGTGATTTTAAGGGTACTTGTGCAGAATTCACCAAAAAAAAGACCTGAAAGAGTTTGATTCAAGTAGTTTTTGTTTGTATTTTATCGAACGGTTCAAATAAAAACTGCTCAAATCAAGCATTTTCCGGTCATTTTATTTTGCTGATTTCACTTATGTACCCTTAAAATCACGTTCTGAACACATTGAGCGGCTTGGATCATCAAAATTTGATGGAAAAATAGAAGAAAATGGGACGTTCGCATTTTATTTAAAATGAGGACGCCCTCGTAGAAACGGGACTCTATAAACCTCTAGTTATATGTTGTGCCAAATATAGCACACAATATAGCTATTGTTACACCTTAGCTTACTTCTTGGTTTCTACTTTCATCATGGGTCCCAACAGCAACTGTAATGTTGGAGATGCTTTAGGTTCCGTTTTGTCAAGATTCTTATTTTTTAAATACTTATTACCCGCAGTACGAGATAAGTCATTTTTTCATAATATATCACATTTAATTCAAAAAATAAGAACTTATTAAAAAACAAATACTTATTTTCTTTAACCGAACGAGACCTTAGGGATGCTCCAGTTAAAGGGGAAAGGCGTTGTTTACACCATATTTTAGTAAGTCAAAATTGTTGGTCGAATAGATCAACTAATGACACGTGGCAATGGCCAGAAAATCAAATCGGCTGTAACGTGAGCATAACAAGGTAAAAATGAACTAATTATCGATTGATCAGGGACGTGCTTGAAGTCAGGAACATATGGCAAACCAACAATATACAAGCAAGACACATTTACAGCCCGTTTGGATGGAGGATATGATTTTGGGTGGATTTGAGGGTTGATATATAATGAGGGTGGATATGTAAGAAGGGTGGACTCACCTCCTAAGAATGGAGGATTTGTAATCCAGTGTTTAGATGATTTTTTTGGAAGGGAATTTAGAGGGTGGATTTGATGTGATTATATATTAAATGACTGAATTGCCCCCACAAATGTTTGAACTTAATTTCATTTCAAAAAAATATTTTTTTCCGAAACAAATTAAAAATGAGCCATAATTTATTAGAAAAAATATTAAATAACATGTATATATGTATACGTATATGTCAATATAGATCTAGTCAAAACCCACCCACGCCCCTTTGCTGTTCTTCCCAAATACAAAAAAACAAACAGTACTCTCTCAACCCCATCCCCTGCAACGCCTCGTCTTCTCCGTCCGCCGCCGCTGCCGTCAATCATCACCACTCCGGCAATCCGTCTCTTGCTCCGATCATCACTACAACTTCTACCTCTCTCCATCCACTTCTCCTAAAACGAACAGTACTTCTCTCTCTCTCTCTCTTTCTCTCTCTCTTTAGCTCTCTCTCTTATTCTTCTTCTTCTTCTTTGTTGTTACATAGAGGAATAGAGGAAGACACCTCACCCAGATTTGTGAGGGCAAAATCGTCACAAAACACCTGGATTAGCCAACGACAGGGTTACCCCCATCGTTACAAATCCGAGCGGAGAGGGAGAAGTAATCCTGGCGTCGACCAAATCCGGGAGAAAAAGATGAACTTTTTTTCTCTCTCAAACACAGGAGATAGAGTGGGGCCTGGACTCCTTATCCGGGAAAGGGTTATGCGGGGTCTTAAGGACCTAGCCAAACAGGCCGTTAGAGACGTGATGATGGGTAGACTGGGTAGTTAAAGAAGGAGCACATCATGAGAGAAATAACTGCCTCATGCAGATCGTGGAGCAAGATGAGGAAGTAAGGAAGTAACAGTTCAATTCAAATTAGAGGAAGGAATTCCATCTGGTTTGAATTTCAAGTAGAAGTAGCAGCCTATAAATACAAAGACTGAAGATGTTTTGACCCCCACTCAATCGCCCAAAAGCTTTTACTTTTTATCCGTACTTTACTTTTCTCGCTCTAGGAGTAGCTTGTAACGTAACCGTCAACTCGATTGTGTTCTCACCATCGATTGACTTCTACTTTGAAGAATAATAAAGTCATTTTATTGTTCTTCTTCCATATCCATTCACTTCACTAAGTTTGCTTCCAGAGAAGTCTTGAAATACAGCAAGGAACCAAATTCCACCACTACAAACACATCCACATTCTAGCACTTCAAACATTTCCCAGTCGACTAAAGACACTAAGAGAAAAATAGAAAAACAGGCGTCTATCTCAATATGGGTGAAAGCTATGGCACACGTGGGATGTGCACCATAGGCTTATCCTATATGGATTGTCTACCATGACATAAAGAGGACTGTGATTTCTCACCAAGCAGCAATGAAAACATTACAAAAGGACTTGGGTCGATGAAGGAAAATTATTAAAGAAATACATGAAATATTATGTATTGTCATGTGGCCCTCTCGACAAGTAATAAATCGCGATAGATACAATGTGGGTTATTCTCTATCTCTTATTTACTCAAACAAAACTGTGTCATCGTATGTCAAAGTTGGCAAGGATTTTACCTAAAACAATAAGAAAATATGATTGACGGCAATGGAATTTTCTGAACCGGCAAACAAAAAATAAATACCAACGTAAGAACAACTTTGCTTGCGAATTATTTGTAGTTAAGTTGTTTTAACAGATAAAGCATTTACAGGATCGGCTCCTCTTCATATTTTATCCCTTCATATTTTGTAGAACTCTTCTTAAAGTACAAAAAAATTATTTGGTCGAATGTCAATAAATACATGAACAATTTACATTTTATTATATATAAACAAATTAATTGTGTGGTTTGATGTTCGGTGATTGATATGTTACTGTTGAAATAAACATTCTATTTAGCATGCAATAATTAGAACTATTTTTGGTGGCGTCGTAGCTGGGGGCCATAGTGTTGTAATTTTAATGCCGCGAGACAAGTATGTACGTCGATTCCACCGTTAGATAGCTCTAAATGTATTTTCATGCTTCTGCTTATCAATTTTTATAACTTGGTAATTTTGAAAGAATTTTACGAGCGGTAGTTAAGTAAGACCCGGGATGATCCTAAAATCGCTGGCCAGTCACGGATTCTTGTCCTTTGAGTTTGGGTTGTGACAGCTAGTCTCATTATATAGAAGGGAAATGATTCTTACACTCCTTGTTTGATAAATGAACTCCACTTTTTGTTTATTAGTGAAAAAATTATAAATAAAAATTTCACTAAAGGACTAAAAATGAAGTGCATTTATCAAAAAAGAAAGTCTGGAAATCACTACGCGTATAAAATTATAAAGTAAAAAAGTTAGAAAAAACAGGGTGGAATGCCAAATAAATCTGTAACCAAATTCAATCAAGTAATCAATCAATATTGGAAAAAAATCACAAACATTCCAAGTCCTGGATTGCTTTGCTCGCCAAATGTAGGGTCATAGTGCAATTCATCAATTTGCTCGTCCTCAACTTAAATATCCTCACCACATGAACTCTTCCAACGAACTCAGCATAACTTCTGAGCTCCAAAAGCCCTGAACCAACATCACGACTGAAATTCCGACTCTCCTTCAACAAATGCTTTGATATCGCTCTTGCCGTAACATCCACCCTCCCCGTCTCCCTGGCAAAGACGCGCCCGCCGGTAACATTCGCAGCTCCAACCGTCACGTTCTGATACAAGAACGCAATCGAACTGTCCTCGTATACGAAACAACCGAAGTTGTTGTTGGTGATGTCGATCTCGGCCACCAAAGTGCCGTCAAGCGAAGGCGTTGAAGCATTGATTTTTGAGAGATTCGGCATTGAAACATAGTTTAGCACAACGCGAGGGGCTTGGACGCAGCGTAAAATTGCCAGAGCGAAGATTAACACGAGTATGCTTAGGATTACGATGAGGGTTAGGAAGTAAACCAAACACTTGTTGCTCTTCTTCGAGTGTCTGGGAGTCGCGAATCCTGCGTCCGTCCAGCCATAGATTTGTGGATTGGCCGGACGATGAGTGCCTTGTTCCATCATTTCTGCTTGACCTGATTGGAAAAATTGTGAGCCGTCAATATGTGTGCGCACCCTTGTGGGTGACATAGTATACATATAGAGTGTCCCAGTGGAGGACGCCGGAATCGATCTTTTTAAAAATTAGTTGTTGTACATGACGTAAGTTGGTCCATTCGAAAAAAGAGAGACTGTTATATAGTGGGATATATTGAAGATTGGACTTTGGGCAATCTCAGGTCGGCCCGGCCAAGCACGAAGCACCTAACAAAACAATACATTAGGAAAAGGAAATAAAATTGATAAATCGGGTTTCGATACGCTCGATCAATGGCATGCAAACAAAGCGATTTGATAGCCGGAGTTGCGTACCGATCCCTTGCATCAAGGAGGTTATTTAACAAGCGTTTAGGAAGTAGAATTCCTTTAGGATTAGGATATTGAATCTCGGGGTGTAGATAAAGATGGCACCAGTCGGACGCAATAACCTTAGCTTTCCTAACCCCTTTAGAATTAGGAACGCCCATGAGTCTTGGACTGTTGGTGATTATCTCTATGGAGAAAAGCTTGCCCTGTACTTGTAGGGACATGGTGTCCTTGCCCGCTCGGGACCCCGTTCGGCTGGCCTGTATAGTTACCGCGATGAGGACCGTGCTCTGCCATCAAGGGCCCGATCAGGAATTAGCCCGAGCCGAGATTTTCTGGTCTGTTGTCGGTTCGTACCTATCGATAACTGACAAAGAAGTTCTCAAAACTTATATCGACAAGAAAATATGATTTTTTTTTTGAAATCAGGCAATTCATTCATTCATAGCCGAAGGCAAAGATTACATCGCAATTTACAGAAATGTATAAAACTACCTAATCCGAGACCCGAGTTACTGCATAAAGCACATTAAGCTACAGACTCAAGAACACCTTACAAAGTTCTTTCGACCGGTAAATAAATAGCAATTGAGTAAGAACAATTAGCTTGCCATTTGTGAACAAGTTTTTTTTTTTGGTAATATAGGGTGTCCCGGGCCAACTTTCGGACTAATCTCTATGGTCTCTCCCTCATCCGTTTCACACGCGTACGCGTTAGGGTGAGGTGGCTCCAAGAGTAGTTTTGCACATTTGTGAACAAGTTGCCTTAAACAAAGACGACATGATGCCTTAAACTTATGTTAATTAAGTTATATTCATAACATTTTACTATACAGGTTTATAAGTTTTGCACGTAAAGTCATAACAAATTGAAATTTTTTTTCATAACATCAACATAAAGATTATAAATTCATTTGACATTGATTTTTTATTAATCAATGTCCAAAAATTACGAATTTTTATTTAATTAAGAAGAACATACTGTAGCCACCAAATTATTGAGTGCCTAATGCATTATATTTCTGTATGGTCAACCCCTCTTCTTCTTCTTCTTTTTTCGACAATCAAGGGTGTTCGAGCTGCACACGCTAGCTCTTGCACTAATTAAAGGATAAAAAATTTTATACCACAACATTTTAAATCTTAGGGCCACTGGAGTTTATGCCCGATCGTTACTTTTAGGACTCCAGAATTAGTCGAGATGTGCACAAGCTGACCCGGACATCGAATTATCAAGCGGGAAAAAAAAAAACGGTGACAAACTCTAAATATACAATTTGCTTGGGTCAGCAAAACAGAAAAATAAAATAGTTGAGTGGGAGATGCTCTGAGAATTGTTCACATTCAGACTGCACTAAAAAATCCAATATCTGTTGATCTCTCACTATCAAATACTACCTATCAAAATTCGATGAATTAATTACTACTCCGACAAAAAAAAACAGACCCGGCCCAATGTAACAGTAACAACTAACAATCCTAGTCATTCATGTCGCAGAGGGCGTCGACTAATACAATACTTCAGAAAACCAATTTGATCAGGCATTGACAATGCCACAATCGATGCGCAAAGTTTATTTTAAAGTCGTATTTCTTGTCTATTTTTCGAAGATAAATTTGGTAAAAAAAACGTAATCACCGACGTTCTAGTGATTTCAATTTCTGCACGCATGGTCTGCTTGACAAATTCTCACTGTTCATGTTGTTGCAGAGATTGTTGAGTAATAAAATACTTCAGAAGATTAACTTAATCTGACATTCATAACCACATGATCGATACACACTTGTCTTGAAAGTTTATTCAAAATTTCATCCCTTGTCTATTTTTTCTAAACAATTTTTGTTCGAAAATACAATCATCGTTGTCTGAGTAATTTGAATTTCTGCGCGCACGGTCTGCTTGACCAGCCCTAAAACTCATTTGGTTCGAAAATACCATCACCGATGTCCGAGTAATTTGAATTTCTGCACACATGGTCTGCTCAACTAGCTCTACAACATGAACCGTATTCATAACGATTTTGATTGTTGCGCTCATTAAGCACAACAGCTCCCCCAATCCCTAACATGAAAACTCACAAACATCTCAAATCCTGGACTGTTTGGCTACCCAAACGAAGATTCATAGTGCAGTTCATCAAGTTGCTCCTCCTCCAGAGCAACTTCTTGATATGGACTTTTCCATCTAACTTTGCAAAACTCCTCAGCTCCAGCACCCCATTACTCAAATCACTAGTGAAATTCTCGTACTGGGCCAACGCGTAAGTCGATCTCACTTGCACCGTAACGTTCACCGTGTCCGTCTGCCTAGCGAACACGCGCCCACCGGTAACGTTCGCGACTCCAAGCGTCACGTTCTGATACAAGAACGCGATCGAGCTGTCGTAGTACCCGAAATAACCGAAGTTGTTGTTGTCGATGTCCATCTCGGCCACCAGGGTCCCGTTTATCGAGTCTGTCAAACCCGTGAGGGTCGAGAGTGTTTTGACCGTGACGGAATTTAACGTGACCCTAGGGGCCGCGACGCGCAACACTATGTTGGCGAAGATGAACAGGAGTATGCTTGCGACCGTGACAAACAGGAGGAAATAAACCGGGCACTTGCTGCTCTTCTTCTCGCGCCTCGGCTTCGGAGCGGCGAAGGGGAACTCTTCGTCGCTCCGGCCGAAGAAGATTGTCGCGGGGGCCAGTGGCTTGGCCTGATTATCGATGTTGTACTCTACCATCATTTTTTCTTCCCTTGGATTGGAAAAAAAGTTGTCTAGTGTGATTATGTGTTTGAACGAGAGAGAGAGAGAGAGAGAGAGAGAGAGTATATATAGTGGGAGATGGTTTGAGAAATTCTGTTTGGCCTGAGGGAATGTATGGCCGAGTCGGGTACGCGTCATACCGGAAGGCGGCCGCGGCCTATTGGGTGGGGGGTTGTTTTCTTTCTTTAATCGAGATTAGATTACTTCTAGTGGTTATCTTAAGATTTAGTCAACTAAATACTTTGAAGTATAGTTTAATGGGTGATTATGAGATGCAAATAGCCAAGTAGGTACATGGTGCGCAGGTGCGGAGCCAGAATTTTTGGTTAGTATGGTGAAAAATTAGATCTGTATGCAATCTATTTTTCCTATTTGTTAATTATATGTAAATATAGGATGATTATATTTTTAAAGGATGCGGATCTCTCCGGTCCATGTTTTGGATTGGAAGAGACAGTTTCAATTTGAACCATTCAATATTGTAATCAATGGCTTGGATCTGCTTAGGGACTCTTCGCGTGAAGAATTCAATTCTTCCAACAGATGCGAACCATTGAATTTCCTAACGTATGGTCCAGAGTTGGACTTTTCCCTCCGGTCCAAGTTAGTCCAAAACTTGGACTAGAGAGGATCCGATCCCATTTTTAAAAGTTGCATGATTGTCTCATTCGTAATGATATATAACTTTCGAGAAGAAGATCAGAACGCTTAAAATTTCCATGCCTTTGAAGTGAGTTGCGACAACTTAGAGATTTTTTGTTAGGTCAAAATTGCAAAATTTGATTGCAAACAGTCAAATATCTTAGTGAGAAATCAAAGTGAGTGCGGTCAAGTAACCACACTTGTACCAACATAGCTTTGCCCCTCCCCTGATGGCATGTATGTTGAGCCTTTGCTTGGAAAGAAGCACATTGGGCGGGCGGGCGGGCTTCGACCGTGTCTCCGGGGCACAGTTAAATGTAGATCTCATGAACGCGAGGTGCAGTATAAATTTGCGTTTGATGAGAATTCGGTATCGGCTGGGATTCTTTGCTGTAGTTTTCTAGATGGAGATGGATCTTGAATTCGGAACTTAAAAAGAGTATGAGCTCCTATAAATGTTTCCACATTAGAATGTGTCTCTTTATCAAAATTTTGGAGTGAGAAAAGTTATACTTGCGCAATTATCTTAGTGATTACGTTAAGATACAAGTATTCGCGAAACTTTTGCGGCTGTGATCGCTCTTTGTGTCCATACTGTTAGGAATGCAACATGGTATCAAATTTAGGGATTGGGTGGCGTTGGCTCATTTGATTGAGCCTCCTCTCAAGTTAATTCTTGATCACCTCGTTAATTCATACCTACGCGGACATGTGAGGGGAAATATTAGACTTTAATCTCACTTCGCTTACCTAAATCATCGAAACTTAGTTAATATAATCTGAACGCTTTCACTTATCGCCAATTGAAACTTAGTTTATCTCACAATCTGTCTTCCATGTTATGGAATTAACGTCCGGAATAGTTACAGGAGAATCCATTTCCTTTGGCTTAATTTGTATTTCCCACCCACATACTAAAACTTCCTCATAGGAATATTCGTGGGTTAAAGTAAAGCATTGCTCTTCCCTATCACAGATTCATAATAATATGTGGGATCGATTAGCTCACACTCAAGGCTCCGTTCAGTTGCCAGGAATATTGTACGGGAAAGTTATTCTCGGGAAAAGTCAAGTAAAGTGAAGTAAAGGAAAAAGAAAATTATTTTCCTGTGAGTGTTCATTTGACAAAAGAATTTTGCAAGAATAATTAAGGTTTAGTTGTTCATTTGTCAGGAAAAAGAAACTTTCGGGAAAATTTTGTGAGTGTTCACTCATTTTTCTTTTCCCGCGACGCAAAATCCTGTGTTTTTTGCAGGATCACTTTTGCAGGAAAGTAATTCCTGCAGGAAAACTTAAAAACATGTTTCCCACTACTTTCCTGCCAACTGAACACTACAAAAATCATGGAAAAGTTGATTTTCCCATCCTTTCTTGTACTTTCCTGGCAACTGAACGGAGCCCAAAGTAGGGTCCATATGCCAACAGGCTTGTAGTCCAATGACACTTTCTTATCTCTTCTACATGAAAGGTGAAGGTTTGATGCTCGTCAGTAGTGCGAGATCTTGGTGTGGGGGTTGATGTTCTTTGGGCTTGTCCCACCCGAATGCCGCTTTGCGATACCCCTTTTTTATTCTCTTAACAGTAGGCTAGACATTTATCAAGTGAAAAAAGAAAGAAAGTAGCTAGGGTCCATATACTTTTTGTGTGAAATGTGGAGAAGTCATGCTCTTGCAGCACAGAATAGGTCACTTTGGGAAAATGCAATATGCTCGGTCAGTACTCGTGGGCTAAGGCTTGGCTTGACCAAGTATTCTAGAATGTGTCAACTTGTGTAATGGCAACCTCTCTAAGATCCAAATAAAAAAACCTCTCTAAGATGTTTAAAATCTGGTAGACTAATGCTCCGTTCAGTTGCCAGGAATATTGTACGGGAAAATTATTCTCAGGAAAAGTCAAGTAAAGTGAAGTAAAGGAAAAAGAAAATTATTTTCCTGTGAGTGTTCATTTGACAAAAGAATTTTGCAAGAATAATTAAGGTTTAGTTGTTCATTTGTCAGGAAAAAGAAACTTTCGGGAAAATTTTGTGAGTGTTCACTCATTTTTCTTTTCCCGTGACGCAAAATCCTGTGTTTTTTGCAGGATCGCTTTTGCAGGAAAGTAATTCCTGCAGGAAAACTTAAAAACATGTTTCCCACTACTTTCCTGCCAACTGAACACTACAAAAATCATGGGAAAGTTGATTTTCCCATCCTTTCTTGTACTTTCCTGGCAACTGAACGGAGCCTAAGTAAAAACTCTTTTATTAATTGAATTTTAAATATCCAGTTTAAAATAAATAAAGACTAATCAAAGAGTCAGGCTAAATTTTTTATTTTTCTCCAAAAAAAAAAAAAAAACCCACTGCACAACAGCCAATCTCTTTTCTATAGCCACAACCAACACTTGACAGCACCATCACCACTTGACGACACCCAACTGGATCTGCCAACGACCATCTTCGACAACTCCAAAAGTGGGCAAAATTTCACTACGTTTTTTTTGATTACATACTTAATAAATTAAAAGTTAAATATGAAGTGAGAATTAATATGGCTTTTTACTAGAATTGTACAATTGCAATTACTAACAAAAAAAATTGAAAAACTCACTATAACTATATTTATTAGTGCAATATTATAACGTTAATTGGTAAAATTTCACTAAAAGATTCTATTTGTCACAGTCGCTGTGGTTATTCAGGGGTATTTTTCGCAAGGCAACGGCTATGATAATCTCAAGTGGTTTGGGAGTGTGATGCTCCCAATTGTTTCCAATCATTGAATTGTATGAGTTGATCTCAACCACTAATTGTTAAAACATGTAGCAAACTGTAAGAACATGTTATTCCTAAGAATCACTACTAAATAGAATTCCAGTCGGTAGTAAGTATTATACTGTAACAAGTGAAATATATTGCCATACAATATGGTAAGTGTCACCACAACAAATTGTAAAAACTTAGTATGTTTTAGTTCAAACCATCTCAATAGTAAGTGTAGCCATACATTGTAGTATGTGTAGTCGTATAATATAGTAAATGTTGCCTTAAAAAATGATGTGTAAACCCAAATTTTGTAGTAAGTAATTAATATTGCGATTTTTTGGCAGGAAAAATGGTAAGACCATATCATTTTTAGAAAATCTACCTTATCTTTCATGGATTTTTTTTGATCTAATGGTCGTGATTTACATATTTTTCAATCGAATGGTCCATATTTAATGGGAGCATCATGCTCCTATGAGTCCTATGCCACTTGGGAGAATGGCAAAAATATTCCGTAAGTGGTAGAGAGGAAAAGAGAGGAGAAACGATTTTAGGGTAGAGTAATTATTCAATACTCCCGGTGTATACTCCCTCTCCTCACATAACATATGGGGCCTATATGTGGATTCCGCGTGAGCCTCACATGTTATGTGAAGAGAGGGACTGTACACCGAGAGTATTGAATAATTTTCTTTTGGATACCAATCGTATAAATAGTACATGATGCCATGTTTATTCAACTAATAATTAATGTGTTGTCATTTAAGCTTGCAGAGTACATTAAATCCTTAGATAGAGACCTGGCCTTGAAAGCAATTTGCATGGGTAGCCACACTTATTAATTTGATCAATAATGCATGCCCTTGAAAACAATATTGATTGGATATACGCAAGGTTTATTAATTAATAGTGGAGCCGAAGAACTCAAAGAAATTAAAAAAGGAAGTGGAGCCAAAGAGAATGTGCTAACATTGGGCCAATGTCAATAGAGTGAGGTGCCGTAGATGTCGGCTGCGAAGCGTGATGGTAGTATATCATCTAAGTTCTTGGACACCCTTCTCTTAGAAGCCGATCTTCAATTCTATCCAGAGATTTGTGTCAATTCCATGTTCGGGCGGCCTACTCCACAGGGTGATCAATATAAAACTATTAAACATCCTTTGATTGGTTCCATGGTTTGGGCCAGTCAAAATTGAGGATCAGGATATGCCCAAGTCCCAACAGATAGATGATGGCCCAATTCTATAGTTTGAGCCAGTTAAAGAATATCATCAAATATATGAATGGGAAAATGACGGTTAAGAATGTGTTTTGATAATTAATACACGACAATAATATTTTTAGCATTAAAAAATGTTCTTAATTTGTCCTTGGCGGGTATTAATTATCAAAACACGTCATGAACCGTCATTTTCCCAATATGAATTCAAGGATTTGGATTCTGAATCCAGCAGACCCGCGAAAGGAAGAACCGAAGCCAGCAATGAAGGAAAAAACAAGTACTACCTTACATCTCTTAATCCAGAGAAAGCATTAAGTAATCATCATATTAGCATCAAGTTTCATTCTTACAAAGACAAATAAGGAAGACCAATCCTGTTGCCTTTACTATCAAAATACAGCACTTACCAAAGGAAAAAAAAAACTATCATGCATGTTGCCTTTTACTGCATGAAATTTCATGCAGTGAACACAAGGGCCAAAATAAGCAGCACAACGCCTCCCACGTGTTTGACATTTGGCTTATGAAGGAATTTGTTTTTGTGAAGTCTTGATTCGAAAATAAGCAGCACAATGCCTCCCACGTTGAAGTCTAGATTCCACAGCTTTGAACCCATTCTTTCATCTGAAGTTTTCTGGGTTCAAGGATGATGGCCCAAGTCCCAAAGCTATGGCCCAGTCATCGGCCTTGGCTATTCAATTTTGGATCCAAATTTTGCTATCAATGACCAAATTACGGAGATCAGGGGCAACGCAACTAAGGGGACTGGGGCAAAACACCGGCATTGGCTTTATATGCCAATGTAAACATTTAAGTAGAATTATTGAGGGATTAAACTACGAAGCACTTGATTATGATCTAAATATAGTCTGGCCGTTCGGCTAAATAAGCCAAGTCACAAGTGGCTTATTTTTTTGTCCTTATTCAAAAAAATTTCGCATTTGTTAGTTTTTCATCAATTTTTTTGGGGATTATTGTTTAGTGATGATGAAAGGAATCTAAAAAGTAAAAAATTACTATCGAAACCTAATTTTTTTGAATAAAGACAAAAATAAGCCAGTAAGCCAATTTTTTTGTCTTTATTAAAAAAAATGGATTTCGATCGTAATTTTTTACTTTTTAGATTTCTTTTGTCATGAAGAAGCAATAATTCCCAAAAAATTGACAAAAAACTAACAAATATGAAAAAAAATTTGAATAAGGACAAAAAAAAAAAGCTAAGTGGCTTATTTAGCCGAACGGCTAAATGTCGTCTGTACTACTTTCCTCATAAATTCTACAAAGTTAAAATTGTGTTGTTATTTCTTTTAGGGAGTTCTCATCTTGGGCAGCTCCGACTGCCAATCAATTTTAGTAATTCTATTTGGAGCCATTGGAGAGTTGACCCAATCGTTAATTCACTGAAAGTTTTAGATGCCACAATCTAGCTCTGCTCCCCTTCTCCCTCAACCTATGTTTTTGGTCTAATGGAAACCGTAGACAAGATTTAACCAAGAAAATATGGTTTCAAGCTTCTTCACTGAGCCATATATAAGTTTATCTTGACTGGCAAGTCACAATACCATTATGTGGCTCACATTTGCAAAAGTAATAGTAGTCAGTACCATTATGTACCATTTTCGATACGACATTCAGAACCTTGAATTTAATAACCAATTTAAGCCTTTTAAGTTTTGAAGATATTGCAATGAGAAAGTGATATTGCAATGAGGGACCCCTTGAGAAAGCACACCATCCCCTAGGAGATTGTAATGAAAATAATCTAACTGGAATTTGGGTACCAATTCACTATTGGAAGGAATGCCCAAACATTCCACAAGAATTCAATAATATGTTTTACACAACATATCGATATGAGAAAAGGGATAGTAAAATACAAACTTCCATCTACTACGTAAGTGATTCCTAGTCCTAAATTCCTTCTAGATGTATCATCAATTACAACGAAACAGCTTCGCATATAGACAATTGAGCTTAAATCTAAACACAGAAATATCTGAAGCCGTTCGATGTGGCCTATAACACATTTGTGAGACTCAAGTGCATTATACGACTCCGGACACTTGTGTGTCGGACTTGCTTCTAACAAAAATGAAGATAAATTCCATGAGGACCTGTTGTCTTTCTAGAAGGATATACTCTGGTCCAAACACAGAAAAGCTCTCTCCCAAATAATCCCCAAAACTGTCATTTGCTAACCCCAACAAGAAATGTCCACCAATCATGCTTGACCACGTCATTCTTCTTTTTTAGGCCATCCTCTTTTAGCTGTATCCCACTGATCTTCCTTGCCGTGTTGACTCAGCTGCCAAGTGTATGAGTATTCCCACCATAGCCATCTCACCAACCAGAACCACTCTTTGGGTCTTGCTTGGTATGTGGAAAGAACTCAGGTCGCAATCCGAGCCGTTCAAAGGGTGTTTGATATGTAGAAAGAACTCGAGTCGCAATTCGAGTCGTTCAAAAGTGTGTTCCATGTATAAATCACAATGTATTATACTGCAAAACTAAACATGTATACATACAATTTTTCTTTCCCTCTTTTTAACCAAGGACTGTACAACACTATATAGCCTATACCCAGCATATCTCTCTGCTTTTATTTCGTGTAATTACTATAATTCTAATACTCTGTGAAAAAAATATTGTAGGTATTAGAGATGGAGTGGGACCTATAGTAGTGTATTGGGTATAGTGGTGTATGGAGATAGGTACAAATGCACCCCTCCCAGAAATTCTCTAAAAATGCTCCTTGTGGAATTCAAACTTGGTGGAACCTTTTTGGTTATACTCCTGGCAGAGTTTGCCGAGTTCTTTAGCCAAGACTGGTGCCCCACAGTAGAAAACTCCTGCTCCAATGACCAAATCCACAGTTTTAGTTAACTAGATGATAACAGAGCTAAATATTGTTCGGTTTTAGAAATGTGATCGGTACTTGACTCACCTATTCTTGCGTTCGCGTGCTTCGTACATGTTTTCGAGAACACTTTTTTCCAATTAGGCCTTGCGAAATGAGTTCTCACCTATTCATGGCAGAAAAATTAGAGATTGTGAGCATGTTGACAAATTGTGGGATAAGATGGAAGGAACTTTATTAAGAAGACAATGGGAAGCTATGAAGCACCGACAAACACGTGAGTGGTCGCCGTTCTCTCGTTTGACATGCACACGAGATAAATAGTGTGTCCAAACATTAATAATAAAATTTAGTGGAGGACATATCTTGGACACACGAGTGACAACTGACAAGTGGGTCGTGAGACACATATGGGGACACGGCTTTGCTGTCTCTTCATGATGTGAAAACCTTATTTCAAGAGTTGAGATTTATTCAAGTGTCCTTGCGCATGCGTCTTAGATAAGGACAGAAAGAGATGAATCTTACCCTAGTTCCGGATACAATGTCAACGCCGTTCTTAGCATGGTTTAGTGCTTGGACCATGGTGATGAGAGCTGATCTAGCATCCCCTTCTTCATAAACGCTGGTCAAGTAATTGTGCATCTCAATCACACCCTGAGAATGAAATTGCAAAGCTAACAATCAGTTAAGGCACATCACATTAATGTTTGAACAGGAGGATGCAAACATCTCATGATATACCCTTTGATCTATTTCCGCAATTTCGTTCATGACCCCTTTGAACCAATCAAATGAGCCTTGCTCCCTGGTTACCCAATAGAAGTAAGCATTTGTCGTCCTTAGAGTTTTCTTTCGTTTTGAATGTACCATATTGGAAGAGGGGGAATCATTAGTACTCCCATTACTCTGACCCGAATGCCTACTGATATCGGAGACTGATTCCTGAAAAATAAGAAAGATATGTAAATCTGAAGATAATGAAAACAGGAATTTTAATCAAAAGAAAGCCATAAAGGGTACAGAAAATGAGGAGTTTTTGTTGTTAGCACGAGGAATTTCTTTCAAATGAAATTAACCTTCAAGTTACTTACAGCCAGCTCTTCCATTTTGACAATGTTGTTGAGCAAATCTTTAAGTATACTAATAAAAGGTGTTGCTCCAATCCCAAGACCGACAAGAAGTAGGACATCATATTTTCGGTAATCTTGTGCTGGAGCTCCGTAAGGCCCGTCTATTAAGAGCTTTGGCAAACTGTTACCAAGGGAATAAACTTTACTCACATAGAAATCATCTGAAAACCTGAATCAGGAAGCGAAAAGGGAAAATATAAGAAACCTTGCACCCTGATAAACAAAATTTACCTTTTCATCGTCATGTCATCCGCTCTGAGAAGCCCACTCTTCCCGGAAACTGGAGGCTCACAGACCTCTGAGAATACCCTCTTAAGCTCTTGTGTCCAGTCACCTAGCTGCCGTATGTGAATGCTAAGGAAGTCGTCACCAGGGGCTGAGGTTATGGAGAACGGATGCCTGCATTACGTAAACTTTCATAAGCACTAGTTGAATAAAAAACAGGATAAAAATAAGGCTTCCTGTTAATATATTACATTCGAATTCTTGAACAAAGCAATGAGTACACTAGCACGCTTATGGACTTTATAAAATTCACAACTGAATTTTTTTGGGTGTCGGTAGTGGTTTACCATTCAAATGGAGAAACAGCAGGGCATTGGACGAACATGTATTGGCCACTCTTGTAGCGAAACTGGGGAGGCTTTGACATTTGCAATGTGAGAACGTTTCCAGTATATATAGCAACCTGAGTATATCAAATAAGAACACTTAAATAAGTTCGAAAAAATGGAGAGGATAATCTCATTCATATGGAATGGTCTCAGTAGTGTAAAGTTCAGTTTCTTCCCAATCATCACAATATTGGAAACACAAATAATTTCATTCATATGGAAGAAGTCGTAGGTATACTATGCAGACCTTTAGAAGCCGGACATCATAGAAGCCAGATCGAAAAAATCTCAGGGTTCTTTCCCCTGCATATAGGAGTATAGGAACAGCAATATACATCCATGTCTGGAAGCAACAACAAATTGTCTTTTAGACCCACAAAAGAAACATTACTTAAGATGCTCAACGGAAATCATGAAAAAGAAAGAATTTCAGAACCATACCGTCTTAAGGTACCATTCATGCACGAGGTACAGAAATGTGCCGTGGATGATGAGCAGGACATAGACAATGACAAAGAGATGGTGTGAATACCAGAAGGCATTGAAGCCTGTTAGCCTATCAAAGGGCTTGGGCAGCTTAATAAGGCTACGCCTGAACCACCGTGTCGCGAGTGTGAAGGCAATAGTCATCAAGATCAACATTAGAATTCCTGTCACCCCTTCAACCCCTTGAATCAGGTCCATGTACGTCGGTATATGAGGGCCGAAGTCATTGATCATATACTCGTCATACGTTTTCTCGGACTCATTAGTAATCCGTGGGAAGTCACAGGCCAAATGGTTTCCCACATGAAGTATTACACCAATTACTATGGCTGCAGCAACAGTCTACACAGGTACAGGAAAAATGGAAAACGGAAACATAAAAATCTTAAGCTTTTCAGAAATTTAACTTTAGTTTCTAGAATTAAGACTGCAAGATTTTACACTTGAAGGATCTAACAAGGACCAATTCAATCAGCAATTTTTGTCAACCCGTGCTATACTTGCATCTATAATCCCATTGCACTGTGTCATGATTCTCAACGGGATTCTATGGTGATTTCCAATGAAAACTTACTCATGGATAAAGTAACCATATTTTCTTTTTCGATTTGCAAGTCTTTGACTTTAAGGTTAGAATGGACTATCTATTCACTCTAACAACAAAGTATGAAGCAATCAGACAATGTTGCTGGCAAATGCGCCAATGTTGGAATAACGAATAAAAAAACTGGACAAAGGTTGATCTTTGAAGGGATTTCCATTCATTTAATGCAGTGCTTTGATCAATAAAAGCAAAATAAGGATCCTTTCCTTTACAATGCTTAAGAATGAAGTAAAAAACAGTGAGGAAAATAAGGAGCACTTATTTACGTAAAACTGTCCCGAGTATTATATGGAAGATCAAACATAAGTTTGTGACATCCTCAATTGTGATGCTTTCAAGAAACCATGTCTTCAACTATCATCGAAGCAAAGTATCGGCCCAGTTATATGCGTCAGAGAATCACGAGGTAGGAACCCCTAATGATGAATGGCCTGCATTGATCAGTATGAACTCTTTCTGGTCAATTATGTCCTCCTTAGTTTTTCATCCGGTTCCTTGGGCCCACAAAGAATTTTGGGTTTAGTCCATCTTCTGTCTTTCCTTTTGTAGTTTTCATTTTTCATCTTCTTACTTGAACAATTGCAAACGTTCAAATTCCCTTCTCATTTTCTATTCCTGGAAGGAAACTTCAATACAGAAAAGGAGCCTGGACACAATGTGGTTCCCCTGTCTCCAGTCAATGTTTTTCTGTTTTTATCATTTACAAGTAATGGGGAAAGTCAACAATTTACAAACGATACTAAAGTCCATTGTTTCTAATTTCCCCAAGCAAAAAATAAGTAGTCAACTTTTGCAACATACACAGCTAATGGCCCCCCAAGTATGTATTTTTGAAATTTGTCCCTACTATGTGTATATCACAAAGAAATGTCCCACTGCAATTTGAAGATTGGGACCAACTAATCAAGCTAGCATTATAAAAAATAAAAAAAATAAAAAAAGCCACCACTGTGGGCCTAAAAGATGAACTTTTGAAGCAAGCAAGAAAAAAATATGAAGAGGAGTTGGGTCTACCTTATGAAAATTGATGTTGTCATCAAAGGGTACAAAATGACCCAGCTTGGTAGACCTCATCCAAGTAATGGTGTTCCTGCACACAGGCAATAAGATAAGAGCCATGTTGAATTTCAGAGTCTCCGCCGCGCCCTTAGCGGTGAGGACACAATAACCCATGATCTTGTACGCGCTCTTCTGTTTGTACTGAAAGAACTTCCACGTGAATAGGCCAACCATGATCATGATCCATAAACAAAGGACCCAAAGTCTCCTCCAGTTGTCTTGAAGGTAGTACAGAATTTTTGTGCTCACCCTTCGGATTGGGCTTCTTTTTCTTAGTCCTTGTAGGTTTTGGCTCAAGGCTTGGCTTGTGAAGCTTAGTGCTTGACTGTAATTCAGATATGTATCCTTCTGTAGCAAAAGTGTTTCCAGCTGCCATAGCTGCATTATTATCATGGAAATTCAAACCTATCAGCAATTGGATCACGCAATTAAGGGAGTGGGAAACAGATTGTTTTTGTTGCATAAATCTCTTACTACAAAATAATTTGACCTTATCATGCTTTTTTACACTCAAACGAAAACCCGGGCACTAAAAGTCACAATTTAAAGAATGTTATTGCTATGGCTATGAATAGAGAGTCACAAGTTCCAATCTCCCGAGTGGACCAATTGTTAAACGTCCCATTCTTCAATCCATTTAGAGGCTACCCCCAAATGTATCCGGGTGCTATGTATGGGACTGTATTGTACTCGGAGAATTAGCAGCGCAAAACACAGTTGAGTTTTTACGCATGTGTCTTCGGTATGAAAATTTTGTTCACAAATCATTTTGTTGGCCACTGCGCACTGAGACCTAATTCATATGTATTTGAGTGTTGAATACGCGCATTGGAAGACAAAGAAGAAGCCCTCATGTGAAATGCAGGATCAGGGCCACCTCATGGCAGTACTATGAGTAACTTTAATCCACAATATCAAAAAAAAAACTTTTAATCAAAAAAAAAAAAAAAAAGCCTCTTGGGAAGGAACCGGTGGGGTTAACTGTGTCTGGATCTTTCAATACCTTGTTGACTATTATATATACTCTAGCAATAATTCAATGAGGTAGGTTTATGTTCCAAATTTTAAACAAAGTTGCTTACCAAAACCAAAAAGTTTATCTAGGTTTTCTTTTTCCTTAATCTATTTTCTTGGTAGATAGAGTATTACTCAGATACATAGTCAGAAAACTTAGTTTTTTTTTTTTAAGCAACAAACAAAGAAGAAAATGATCTTTCCCTCCTTTACCAGAACCGACCTAACATAGGAAGAGAATATATGATTACTATGTGGAAATGCAAATGTTTTAGCCTAACGAACTTGTCGTAGGAACACACTCAACCAAAAGGTGTTTACCAGTTGGGTAATGGCGGTGAAAGACCTCGCCCAAACTTTATCTAAAGAAATTTATTTTTGAAAGATAAGATAATTGCTGTGTACTATAAACAATAAACATCACCAAAGGTTAAGTACCATTTTGCAGATCAATAGTTTCTTCCAATTTTTGGGATTTTTAAGAAAATAATGTTAGGATTTTCCGGCACGTCTCACCTAGTCATTCATTGCCTTTTTATAGACCAATTCATGGATACTTTTTATGTATCATACCAAACCCCAGTTCAGCCAGCATTAATTTAGCTACTCTCAGTCAACAAGGTAATACTCAGAAAGGTAACAAATGCAGTACATGATTTTTTTTTATTTAATCGGATATCTAGGTCAATTTGCGTGTACCTTGATTAATTCTGGGCTTTGAAGTTATCAACCTGGTATAACCTCTCAGTGGCCCCAATGTTTGGGATCGTTGGCCTATGTGAAATTTAAACATGCGACTTCATGGTTAAATACTTATTGCTTTCTCATGCTGCCAACCCATTGGGATTAAATGCAGTACAAAATTTCACAGACCCATCATAATGGACTAGTACTTAGTATCAGTTGTTGAAACAGATTACCCAATTTTGGAAGAATCGAGTCAGCCATTTTGTCGTTTAATTACTGACTTTCAAAGAAAATTCTAAATTTATGGGCATATTAAATGGGCTGGTTCCCTGATTGGATGCAGGATTTCATTTTACAACTGTGAAGGCAATTAAAGAGAAGACTTAAAGTCACGTAACAAGGAATTACCATGAAATAAGTTATTAGAATAATTAATAGCATTGCAGTAAACCATCCAGAGTGGGGGATTATTATTATTTTTTTCAAAAAGAAAAATTAAGTGGTGGTAAAAGGGCCCACCTCAATGTAGCCAAGCCTTTCAGGATCCAACTCTTCCATGATAAGAGCCGCATATTCCTCTGCTTGTTCTTTCAATCTTGATAACTTATTTGCACAAGCACTCAGCATTATGATCTACAAATTCAACGGAAAGAATTAAGAAAATAAAATAAAATAAAGAGTTGTGGCAAATTGAACTGCAGAGCTGTCCTAACAACTCCTGCAATTCTAACGTGTTTGTTTTTAATAGTCAAGATACCATTAACATTTATTTTAAAAAAACTTGGACCGTTCATTACCAACTACATTGACAAAATTCAATGGAAGGACAATAAAAAAAAAAAACAAAAATTGCAAATTGACCAAAAAGCCTCTGCCAACCACAGTGAGGTCTCGTTCCGTTAAGAAAAATAAATACTTATTTTTGAATTAAAAGTTATATATTATGAGAGAATGACATATCTCGAAAAACAGAAAATAAGTACTTTAAAAATAAGAATCTGAATGGAACGGAGTTGAAAAGGAAAACAAATTCGACTTGTCTAAAGTCTGGGTTTAAACTGTGGAGGACTGTACTAGTAATTATGGCCATCTAAAGTGTTTTTTATTGGCCGCCTTTAACATTTTTTAACAAAATTTGGACCTATAACTGCTAGTATAGACGGCCGAAAAGAGAGTGCTTAGTCCGGTGTGCCATGTGTCAAAATTCCGGAAATTCAATAATTAAATATCCCATTATTTAATCTGGGTACGTGGTAGATAAGATGCCATTAAATGTTTACCAAATAAACTAACAACCTTCCTAACATGGGAAATGATGGGAAACGTCAGATGCTGCGGAAGCAGGGATATTCAATATGCAATCCAAATATATAAATTGGAGTTGTTGGTCCAAGAAATTTGCTGATTTGGGGACTTTAGATCACCGGAATATGACAGACTGTTCATCAAATATTGAATTATTTGTCCCAGCTTATTTAAATACTAAGTAATTAATTTGGTACAAAGAGGTTACCTCTTTAACTTCCTCTTCGGTAATCCTGCCATCATCGTTCTTGTCCACCCTGTAATGCATACAGTTAAGCATCAATACTCAATAATTACCACCCGAAAAGACAATTTTACCATTTTTTAATGAATAATGAATCTACTTCTTGTCATATTCTGTAATTCTGGTTTCCTCAAAGCCCTTGTTGGCACATCCTCAGCTGATTAAAAACCAATACGCCCATCTAAGTAAAGGGAAACTCAGTGTACTGATAGATTTGTTTGCAAAGATCCAAATACAGGTATGTCTGGAGGCATCTAATTCACATTAGCCTTGTGAAATAATGAGAAATATACATGCATCTAACAATTCCAAATGTGTGCACATCAATGCAACATTGAAAAATTTAGTTAATTATTATTTCTGCTTGTAGGTAATCTAATGATTGTCTGTTTTTGTCATTTTCTGTTATTCCTTGGAGATCGACCTTGTTTGCACATACATAGCTAATTTAAAACTGAATACAATAGGAATTAACTAAGTGGAAACCTCTATGTGCGTAGTTTTTCTTTATGGGCGTAGTTTTTCTTACATATAAATCCGAACATATATATATTTGAAACAGTATGATACACATGAACCTCACAAAATGCAGGAGAATATTCATACATTCGACGGTTTTAAATTTGTGCACGTAAATACATGGAGATAGCATTGTGAAACGAGATATAATTTCTGCACTCCCCTTTTATTCACGTGCTCTACTTTTTGCATTATTTATTCGAAATCACAAAAGTACCCTTATGCTCAAATTAAGTTTTCCACTCATGAAGGGCAATCTCATAACATCATGTGAATACGTATGAAAAAAGGAGTGCAATGGATAAAAGAGGAATGCCAACCATATGATGCATGTAAACCTCACAAAATACCGATGAACATTTATACATTCGACGGTTCTGAATCTGTGCACCTAAATCTATGGAGGTAGCACTGTGAAATTGGACATGATTTTTGTACTTCCCTTTTATCCACGCGAACAACCTTCTGTCGTTATTTATTCAAATTACAAAAGTACCCTTAGTTACGTGAAAATTGAGTTTTTCATTCATGAAGGGCAATCTCGTAACCTCATGTTTATAAGAACGAAGAAATGAGTCCAGTGGATAAAAGAAGAGCACAAAACTCACTTTTTGTAGTATCTTGTTAATTACTACTACAATATTTTAGTCCGTCAAAGTTATTCAATTCTTACATGTCGAAGAAGATCTGGAGTCGAGAATCGAAGCTCTGATCGGTGATTTGAGACCAGTACTCGTAAAGCTCGTCTAAGCTGATCTTGTCCACCTTCAACCGTCGTCGCCTGCTCAACGCGTCGTACAATTCCAGCGCGAATTCCTTTGAGTCTCTCATTCCTGCATCCAAACATAACGTTAACTGGGTTTTTTTAAGTTTTACGGAGTAATTTTTTTTTCCCCGCAAGTTAGTGAGATATAGATATCAGTCGGTTAACAAATACATTTAGTACTTTTAAAAGTTTTTCCAACGGTTTAAAACAGAATCATGTATTTTATCCACCTCTCATTTCCAAAATTTGCCACAATTTTTTGTTCAAATTTTGTACAGAAATTCGAGATGAATAGTAGAAATTGTTCGCAAAAAAATATTTGGAGAATTTCATTTACATGAAAAAGAAATGATTTTATCACCAAAAATTCTACAGCCACAAACAAACACACAAATAAATACACAAACATGCTCACAAGTCATGCAGAGTCCATACCCCTGCACACCGGAGGTCTGGCCCCCACATATCCCAAGGTTGTTTGTGATGGTAGCAAAGGTATTTTGGTCATTTCACATTTTCGTAATCACAACTTCTAAAATTTGTCGTTTAGTATTAACATATTTTAAAAAATGAGTGTTACCGTAAAAAAGTGGAGTGTTAGAAATTGTTTTCTGCTAGCAGAAATCAGAATTAGGAGAGTTGGAACTAGGATTAAGACCTATGCATTGTGCGAAATCGGAGCGATAGAGGTATCCGTTCTTCGACAGCGAATTGAAGTTGCTCTGAACCTCGTTCCACGGATCCACGCCGTTGGTTTTCCTACAGCTGATGAATCGGAGCCCTTGAAGAGCCTTCTGAGCACCCGAACGAGTCCGGTCGAGCCGAGCCCTCTGCTGACGCAGCGCTCGAGCCGCCAAGGCCGAATCCAAACCCGTAGTTGTACAGGCTGTGCTAACTCCAACGTTGCCGTTTTGGCTCACCGGAGACGACAGGACACGCGTCGCGTGACCGTGACTCCGCGAGAACCGCCGCAGCTCCGCCTTCAGCTCGTGCGAGAACTGCTTCGCCTTCGCCACCGCCTCCGCTTTCAGCTCCTGCGAGAAGTGGAGGAGCTTGTTCGACGCGCTCCGTCGCATCGCCGGCGACACCGGCGCCGACGCCCGTTCCGGCAACGGAGCGTCAATTCCGCCCGCAACGGCATCGCGATCTCGTCCGTCAATGTCGATGAACGTGGCCGGCTCGACGCTCCGGAGCACGACGGTGTTGTCGTACTGCAGATCGAGCGTGACCTCGACGAACTCCTGATCCGTCGACGACGCCCATCCGGAGCCAATACTCGTCGCCGGCGAAGACCCGCCGCTGGCCGCCCTGCCGTGGCTCTCGGTGTCGGACGCCCAGCGGCGCTGGTGGTTATTCGGAAGTGCTAGTCCTTCCATTATCAATTGGTCAAGTTTTTTCGAGGTGACATAGGATACGCACGTAGTAATGGTGGTTTAACTAATGTGATGTGGGCTTTTTTCTCTCTCTGGATAACTAACGTGCGAGTACCGATGGTGATGAGAGAGAGAGAGAGAGAGAGAGGTGGGTTTAGTAGTAGGTATTATTTAAATGAATATGATTTTATAAGCGGTGGAATGGAACGCGTCCGAATCTGTTAAAATGGACATGCAATACGCGGGGCGGTGCTGCTAGAGAGAGAGAGAGAGAGTACTGGAAATATAGAGAGAGAGAGAGGGAGAGAGGTGGGGGACCGACGACACTGATTCTAAGAATGTTCCGAATTGAGACGAAATGAGAGAGAGAGAGAGAGAGAGAGAGAGAGAGAGAGAGAGAGAGAGAGAGAGAGAGAGAGAGAGATCTAGAGAGAGAGAGAGATGGTGTTGCAGTGAGACCACCCAAAAAAAGGCATGAGTGTCCGTCTCTGTCTGAATATATATATGTATTGGAGTATGCAGATGGTGGTACATATAGGGCGGGTTTATTCCCGTAACGGGTGTGCAGTGGGGGTTGGAGAGAGGGAGGGGAGAAATTTTTTAGCACAAGATGGGTACCACGTGGCTATGCTAGAACTGTCTATCCGTGCTGTTAAAAAAATGTGGTTGACTATCCTGATTGAAACTATCTTTCTCCTCTTACTTTATCACTCTTTCTTTTTCTTTTCTTTTTCTCTTCATTTTCTTTCTTCAAATCCGAGCCGTCCAAAATCAAAATGGACGGCCCGAATGTGCCGAACAGGAACCACATGGTACCCATCCAACACCCAAAAATTTCTCGAGGTAGGGATTATTGGGGAGCGGAATAGGAATGCAAGAAGATACACAGAGGAGTGTAAACGAAGAGTAATTATTCAATAGTCTGATAGTACCATCGATCCGTGGTGCTCGGAGCGCTCCAGAACCAGACATTTATGTGTAGTCCAAATACTTAGTCTTGACTCCGAAAGAATGTTTGGTTGTAGAGTGATCCAGATTATTATAATTTCACGTAGTCGAATAAAGCTATTAAGCGCTTATTTTCTGCTCTGTTCTTAGGCCCCATCCCGCTAAGATTTTTTTTTTAAGTATTTATTTTTTGCTTTGCATAATACATCACTTTAATTAAAAAATAAGTACTTATTTGAAAAATAAACACTTATTTTTCTTAGAGGAACGAGCCTAAGAACGGAACGGAACGGAAAATTGAAGATTGCTTGAATTTAGAGCTATATGAAAAGGGTTTATCTTTTAAAAAAAAAGAAAAAAGAAATATGAAAAAGGTCCATGAAAGGAAAATGAACTGCCCAATTCACTATTTAGAGAGGTGCTAGGGCCACATCACTTTAGAGGCACATTAACTACACCCATCTCACATATAGGTGGATCCCGTTCCAATGGGCCCATGACAAAAATTAACGGCCCAAATTAACGGAAAAGTTACACGAAAAAGGATCCATGACAGAAAAATTAACGGCCCAAATTCACCCTGTTATGGAATTTATTTCAGTGGGGTGGTACCGGAGTTTGCTGGGTTATCCAATTTTAATTGCAGGAGTGGTCCGAGTCAACTGTTTTCTTGAGGTGATTCAGCATTTCGCGGTCCGATCGACGGCTTCATGTGCTGACTCAGCGTTTCAGTGGAAGAACTATGCTTGGACATGAAGCAAAAAGAATTAAACAAAGAAATTATTAAAGAATGCCAGTAAAAATATAAGGAAAAGAGAATAATCAACTCCAATAATAAACAAAAATGTAATTCTAGGATAATTAAAGTAAGCATATAAAATCTTTTCAAATCTTTTCCAACGTCATAAAGAGAGAGAAAGAACGGGAAAAAGAAATAAGGAGAGAGGCTGGGGACCAAAGATTCTGATCCTTAGCTATGGTTTAGCCTTACTTTATCATTGGATTTTCTTGTTAAATTTTTTTTTTTACTTTGATGTAAATAATCCATAAAAAAGAAAAAGAAATACTGAAACTACAACAAAAACTTTAAAATTAGGCCAAACTTTCTATTATTGCTTTTACCCTTTAGATTAGATGAACCAATCATCATGAAAAGTTGAGGACAGTGCATGCATGTCTTTCTCTACGAGAAACTAGTGTTTGTCCGTGCTTACAGTCCGTTAAATATGGGTAGAGACACCATCTAGGGTTGGTAATGGGACGGGTAGGGGGTGGATACCACTATCCCCGTCTCCAATCTCCGAATCCAAATCCATCCCCATCCCCATCCCCTCCCCAATCCCCACCGGAGAATTATTTTTACCCTCCATCCCCTCCCCGAACGGGGAACGCGGATTCCCGTGGGGAATCGGGGATCCAACTGGAACCACAAGCAAAATCGGTATTCTTAATCCGGTATCCCTCCTGCACCAAGACGCCAAGAACAAACAACACACGCAAAGCTCTTTAAAGCTTCGTTTCTTAGTCTCTCAACACGACGCTATTTCATGAGTTTCCGACGTGAACAATATTTATCAGACGTGAAAAATATTTATCTGACTAGAACTATCGATTTGAGCTCTTTTTTCTACTAATCTTCTATCCGTGGTAAGTGAATTCAATTACTTCTATGTTAATTGACAGTGAGATTTAGTTTCTTTCTTTCTTCCTCACTTATGTATATATAGTACTCCTATATAATTTTTATTTATGTCTATAACTTATATATATATATATATATATATATATATATATATATATATATATATATACACAAATGGGGCGGGGACAGACTCATACTCATGCCTTACCCGTTCCCCATTTTAAAAAAAAAATTATCCCCATCCCCTACCCGATCTCCGAAAAATCCCCGAATCCCCAATCCATTTGGGACGGGGAATGGGGCGGGACGGGGTGGGGCGGCCAGGATTGCCATCCCTAACACCATCATATCACAAAGAAGCAGAAATATAAGGAAATGTTTTAAAATGGCGACGGGGACGAAAGTCCAGTTCTTGGCGGGGGGTTGGGAGCGATATCGTTGGAAGAGAGAGAGAGAGATATATATATATATATATACACACACACACTCCCTCTGTCTCAAAATGTTTGTCCGGTCCGCAAAACGGAGTGTTAAAAATAATACAATTTTTTCAAAAAAAAATTCAAACTTTTTTCACAAATTAAAAATACTCATTGATATCTAGTAAGTTGTTAAAAAACTTTTGATTTTTTCTTGCAAAATTTTTATTATTTTTAACACTCCGTTTTGCGGACCGGACAAGCATTTTGGGACCGAGGGAGTATATATATATATATGAAGAAATGGCGCAGTGGGTTTTGAAGTACAGAAATGTTTTGGAATATGCAAACCGGTGGTTGCTAGGGCAAAAGTGATTTGATGACAGTTTTGTAATATATGTAAAAAAACATAGGCACTTTAATTTTTTGGGGAAAATGCATTGCCAGCCCTTGGATCAAATGAATCTCAGCCCTTGGATCATCTTGTGTTTGTGTTTGTATAGTCCCCATATCTTTGTATTTTATTAGGTTGATTATTATTCCATGTCTATGGGCCGGGCTCCAATAGTGCCGTAAACTCTTCTCTTTATATGTATGTGTATTGATGTATGTTGATGTTTGTCTATGTGGAGTGGAAAGGGAATGTGAAGATAGAACCAGAGTGAAAACGAGTGAATTAAGGTATTAGGAAGGAGTAACAACAATCATGAAGAACAGAGTAGAAATGGTAACTGTAGAATTTATTTTCAGTGCTTCTGTGCGGATGGAGATGGTGTTTACTGAGTCATGCGATTTGACGGTAGGATCATCATATCCTAGATTTTAATTCTGAGTCATCTACTTCATGCACGGCGGCGAGCATTCCAATACCTCGATTAATTCCAAAACTCTTCAGTTTAATAATCGAACAAACTCCCGGCGTTTAGCACTTTTTGTTTAGTGGAATTCCATCTTCGTATCTCTAGTTTTTCGTTTTCTTAACCCTAAACCTCGGCTTCTCTTGATATTTTTATTTCCTGTTGCCATCACTACGTAATTGACAAGTGAGAATATGGCAACAGGTGCCGGAGAGACTAGAGAGTGTGCTGTTTTGCCTGGGTTGCTAGCTGTTTTATGCCATGTTGTTGTTGCAACTTGAACTTTTTCGCTTAGCGTAAATTTATTCTATTCTGTTTGACCAAAAAAAAAAAGACTAGAGAGTGTGCTACTGGCGAAGGCCACAGACATTTCCAAAATTTTAGAAGACCGGCTTTGTTTGGTTTAGATTTTAGAAAGTTATTTTTGAGAGTTGGAGTAATAATGAGTGGAGAGAGATAGAGAGAAAAATTTATTGAAAACTGTGCCGAGAGTTAAAAGTTACTCTCAGAGTGTTAAACCAATCGGAGTGCAAATCTACCAACATATATAATTTTCAGTTTTAAGACACAAGTTTATATGTCAATATGTTTGAGCCGTTCAATGCATCTAGATTCGCTTATGCATCAAAAGATGTGAATACCATTGTATTTTAAATTTGTGTCCATTGTATCTTCTATTGTCTCCTATTATATTTTGGTACGTACTTGAAATGAATCGCCTCTTTTTGTTCTTTTAAAATGAAAGTTTTGAGTATTTTATTTTGAGCAGTGAACTCCCCAAATTATTAACGGCACTCCAAAAGAGGTACGTGAAAATCAAGTTCATAAAGGAATTGATTTTTACACTACTCTTTAGGAGTACGGTTAGTAATTTGGGGAGTAAAGCAAAAATCTATTCCCTTTACTTTAGTCTCTTCGAAATGATATGAAATTGATTTTTGCACTCCCCTTCTGGAGTGCGGTTAATAATTAATTTAAGGAGTGCAAAAATCTATTCCCTTTACTTTTAGTCTCTTCAAAATTAAACTTTCTATTATATTCCTGCTCAACTCTAAATACTTTAGACCGCAGACATATTGGAAAAGAAGAGAACCCTCTCCACTCTGCAGTGCTTGGACGGTCATATTGAGCCTATCGTGAGTCTTTTTTAGAGCCCATCGAGAACATGAGAAACTTTTCCAGAAGAAAGTTGATCGATCCTGATCAATATTATTTCATAAGACAATCAAATTGGTTTCAATCCCAGTTTGCCAATTATTTATCAAGACAAATGTGTCCTACAATCATATTTCTTGATAACCGATGGACACATCTGTCGGTACGGTTGATGTTACCACCAAGTTCTAAAAGTAAACAGTTCCGATCATCATCAAAGCGGATACGTAATAGGTACACCAACGGCCTAAATTGGATGGTCCAGTATCATCACAAATGGACCGATGAGAATCCAAAAAACCCTTTAGGAAACGAACTTAAATTGCGTTCAGAAGTAGCCTATTTATGAGTAGGGACTGCATGACTAACCTTCCATTTCTCATCAACTTCACAAGTTAATTGTGCACATTTTGACATCCCAGAAAGAAACTTGTTTTTTTTTTTTTTTAATGATCCAGACACAGCCTTAAAAGCTCTCTGCTCATATTCTTCCTATTCTTTTGTCTGTTTCGTTTGTTTTTTTCCTCCAACTAGGAAGAGAGTCTAAATACTATGTTTGACAATTCCTTTGCCATTATGTGACAGGAGAACTCCACCATCCATCTCGGGCTAATTTCAGATAAATTTCAATGAGTGAAACTGTTTATTTTCTAAAGTTCATCGAGAAGTTTAAACATCTCAAGAATCATTTAGATTCAATATCGGTAAGTACAATTTCAAAACAAATTAATAGGAGAAAATCGAATGACAGTAAATCCTAAACCCATTTAGTGTTTTTAAACATAAATACTCCACCTTATCAATCCAAATTAACTGGATTTTTGACATAATTAAACTTGTCAAATTCTACAATATGAGTAAATCCAATTACTCGACCGGACCAAGGAAGAGTCTGAAAGCCCAAACTGGACCGACCCAATTATTTCTTTCTCCTATCGGGAGGATTAATTCATCAATTCTCGCCCTTACCTTCATTTTTGTAATACGTCAAGAATTAGCGATTTTGCTTACATTTCACGTTCCAAGGTGGAATCCAACAACAATCACATCCTCTTTTCATTTCATCCTAGCCTGCATGATATGCTAAGCGACTATTCGATTATTCTCCACAGAGAATGTACAAATAGGAGGGGACATGCGATCCGAAATTAAGGTCGATCGGTCGAATCTATTCTGTTTCGAGTAAAAATAAACAAAGGAAAGGAAATAAGGGGTTTTTTAAAAATTCGAAGTAACAGTTAAGGAAGGTCAAACGTGGTTTGGCAATTTTTTCTAAAAGGGGTAGATGAGATAAACTGGGCTGAGGAGAAATTGTTAATAGAATACAAATATTCAGATCTTTTCAAACCAGCTAAGGTGAGCTTCTCTCTGATTAGATAAATCTTGAACCAAAAGAAACCCAATTAATACTCTTGGGAAAGGAAAAAAAAAAAAAGCAGCACAGACCCCTGGATGGATGACTGTAACATCCTCCACCAACCGCTCTCAATTCTAACTGATAAAGACAACACATGGGTCTTCCTCTCTATCTCCTCTTTTTTTGACTCGCAATATATACCCGAATCGTATTTTGGGATCTGCTTACGGTACTTGCTATTTGAGTAGTATGTGCTTTTTAGCTCGAAATACGCTCACGTCTAAGTATAGACAGTTATAGTTATTGACTTCTTGCCACACTGTTGTGATGAAATCGCTTTGTAAGTGTCGTTTGCATGCCTTGATGAATGAAATTTCTGATGTAAAAGAAGGAAAAAAAAAAACTATGTATGGGTCTGGATTGTCCCCGGTTGAAAGAATTGAATTGCCAAATTTGATTTTTTTTGTGTGGCCTTCTCAAATCCACTTTGATGATTGCTACCTTTTATTTCTTAGAGATTGTCAAGAGTATCAGTCCATCAAAAATTGCACTTTTTAGCTCGAAATACGCTCACATCTAAGTATAGACAGTTATAGGTCTTGACTTCTTGCCACACTGTTGTGATCAAATCGCTTTGTAAGTGTCATTTGCATGCCTTGATGAATGAAATTTCTGATGTAAAAGAGGGGAAAAAAAAAACTATGTACGGGTCTGGATTGTCCTCAGTTGAAAGGATTGAATTATTAAATTTGAACTTTTTGTCTGCCCTTCTCAGATCTACTTTTGATGATTGCTACCTTTCATTTCTTAGAGATTGTCAAGAGTATGTCCATCAAAAATTGCATCAATCGAATATCAATAATCACATGATCATGACCGATTTTATGTTAATATAAATAGGTTCTGAACTAATGTGCCAATATCTTCTTTTAAGATGAGTGTGTTTCAAAATTTCGTTTCTTGATGTCCAATAGATATGATTTTTGAATTGCTTGATATTCTCGACAAGCTAGAAAAAGTGAATGGTTCGTATTATATCTAAACCCAATGGTGTTAAACTGGACGGTTCAATTTCCTTTTTAGAAACTTGAGACAAACCCAAACCCTGTATGTATATATGCAGTCGTACGTACATACATACGGAGTAGAATACTAACAAAAAATGGTAAATTCAGCCAAAGAGTTAATAAAGAGTGGCTCATTGACAAATTGGCATCCAAGAGGAGTTGTTAGGGTTAGCTTGCTTGTTTCTTGACAATGCTTTTTTGCATAATGGGGTTTTCAACGGAGAATGAGAGTTGTGTTGTGTTGTAGTACATCATCAATTGCATTTGATGAGTACGAATCTCTCTTTCTATAGTTGTACGATGTACTTAACTGGGGATCCAATTTCCTCTGTCCCGAAAATTCCGGTACGGTGCTTCTGTGCCGCGCGAGGGGTTTTTCAGCCGTTGGATTGTGTGAATTTTTTTTATGTTTTATAAATTCAACGACCGGAAAACCCCTCAGCACAGAGGCTCAGAGGTTTTCGGCATAAGGAATCCTATCTCACTGATGCAACAAAATTAATTAACAAGAGATTAGTTAGCATATTAATCCAAACGAGATAGGTACTCGTAGTAACGAGCCATTCTTGAATCCATAAGAAGAAAGACAAAGTTTGAAATATTATTGATGAAAAGTTCAATGAAAACATTAGGTTACAACCCTTTTATATGGTGTAACCCCTAAACCCTAATAATTAAAGCCGAAAAAAAAAAGTCTCATAATTTGAGGTAACTCCTAAAATTGAAAACGGGAAAGAAAAACAGGACTTTCCCAACAAGAACCAACTAATAAGGAATTACAGTTTAAGAGTTATTAACGAATTAAAAGTTTCCTAAAACGGCAAAAACATCGAATTGAAGGGCTAAACGATTAAATCGGGCCAAAATCCACCATGCGAGGTCGTGAATATTGACCGGAGCGCAAAAATAAATCAATCCACCAAGTTTGGGCTTATTCTGAGCTCGTTCGAATTTCCTTTGCCAAATCAAGCAATTTGAAATTAAACGTCGTTTAGACTTCCAAGACTTCATCGAATCCAATTAATCATGGTATTGAGCCTCCACGTGTTCTACATCACTTGCTTAACTCATGTTTGCATGATAAGAAGAGGACTCAATAATGACTAGTTACGAAATGAACAATAGTTTATTTAAAAAATGTCTTTGTTTTCTGTAGTAACAAACAATACAACAGTACAAATTAGGTACAGACCTGGGTCTTGCCACCCGAAATTTTGAACTCTTACATTTGGACCTCTCAAAATTTACAATATCTTCCTTTATCCCCCTAAATAATGGGACTAAAAGAACATTGAGATTGATTGAGAAACTACATCTTGAAAGTCATGATCAACAAGCTACTCCTGTGTGCTGATCAAATTCTTGACTTTGTTGCATTACGACACACAGAACTTACAATAACATTTGTGGCTAGTATAGAATCCTATAACATAATAAGAATACCTAGATAATGATCGGGTCAAAATGTAGAATAGAATTCTGCCGAGCATCTCCTTGTAGAATGGTGTAGAGCGACTGATCCGGCCGCTCATTTCGGCAATCGATAGCTCAGATCTTAACCGAATAATGGACGGTTCGGATTTGCATGCGCTCAAATTCGATATTCCGAATTGTCCGTGCCAAGACGAACGACCGAATCAGCCGCTCTACACCCTCTCGACAGGGAACTGCTCAGCAACATCCCCGGGAAACAAGTGGTTGTAAGTTATTGCTTAAGAAGGGTGGAAGGCAGAAAGACAATAAGGGGAATGAGAGCCAATGCAAGAAAATGAGACTATTCTTTTCACATCATCATGCCAATTGGTTTATGACAAAAAAAAAAAAAGAAGGAAAAATTTCAAAATACCCCCAACCTTTACACCAAAATTCAATTAGACTCCTAACCTTTTACAAACTTCAATTTTACTCTCAACGTTATCTTCCGTTAATCAAAACGCCTCCTTCCGTCCGAATGACTAACGAATTTCGTTAAAAGCTCCGTTAAATAACGTCCCCGATCGAATTTCGATGATTCGAGCCGCTCAATGTGTTCAAAATGTGATTTTAAAGGTATTCATTTTAAGGGTACCCGCGAGAAATCAGTAAAAAAAATGACCGGGAAGGGCTTCATCTAAATAGTTTTTCATTGAATAGTTCAATAAAAAACTGTTCAAATCAAGTCTTTCCCAGTCATTTTTTTTGCTGATTTCTCGCGAATACTCTTAAAATCATGTTTTAATCACATTGAGCGGCTCGGATCATCGAAATTTGATCGAAAAATGGAAGGTGCAGACCGAAGCAAAATTCGAACGTCCGAACTTGAACAAAATCCGGATCGATCCGCACCTCCCCTTTCCCAATCGAATTTCAATGATCTGAGCCGCTTAATATGATTCAAATGTGATTTTATGGATACCCGTGAGAAAAAAATAAAAAAAATGATCGAGAAAGGCTTCATCTGAATAATTTTTTATTGAATAGTTTCATCTGAACTGTTCAGATGAAGCCCTTTTCGGTCTTCTTTTTTTTTTGCTGATTTCTAGCGGGTACCCTTAAAATCACGTTTTGAAAACATTAAGTGGCTCAAATCATCGAAATTCGATCGGAACGCTATTTAACGGAGTTTTTAACGAAATCCGTTAATCATTCGAACGGAACGGGGCGTTTTGATTAACAGAAGATAACGTTGGGAGTAAAATTGAAGTTTTTAAAAAGTTGGGAGTCTAATTGAATTTTTGTGAAAAGGTTGGGGGGTACTTTTAAATTTTCCCAAAAAAAAAACCAGCATTCAAAACACATTAATTTCACCATCACATCATATTCCAAAACAAAATAACAAAAAACGAAAAAAAAATCAACCTTGTTTTGTAAAGAGAAAGAAGTGGGTTGTGAGTAGGTGAGCTTCTAGAAGGTCTCCATCAGGTACAAGGCCCACAGTTCTTCATGGGCCTACCACAAACTTGGAAGTCAATAGCCCACCAACTCCTCCCTCTGAATTACCACACTACCCTTTTGCAATTCCTTTGTTGTTTTTTCCTATCGTAATCCCTTTCATGCATGCACCTAATTTATATGGGTATTTTTGTGGGTTGGTTTGGGTGTTAAACGGATGAACTACAAGTTCTGAAAATTAGTATGCTTGTTCATAGGCCTAATCGAACCCGTCATTGGGTATTACGCATCATTAAGAGCAAGTTTATCAGAAGAGGTAAAAAAGTTTTTTAACTACTTTATCTAAGAAAAACCCCCAAATGAACATTGCAACAGATTAGGTAAAGGTCTAGGTCTAGGTCTAGGTAAAATTCATCCATGAACAATGAATAAATAAATATACTTAAGCACTATTCACCATGTGTTTATCATTTTATTAATTATTCATCTCTCTCTCTCCCAAAAAAGAAAAAGTGAAATAAAAGTAATAATATTTTAATAGAGAATGGGTTAAATAGATAGTATTGATATAGTGTTGAAAGAGACGTAAGTAAGTAAAATGAAAAAAGTGCACTGTTTAACAGTATTTTACCTAACAACTGGTAAACTTGCTCTAAGAGATTTAGAATTTGGCTCTCTCTATTTGCATAAAGTTTTGTGCTCAGTTAAATATTACGATTGAATCGGGAAATTGAAATTTTGAAATATTTTTTCGAATCAACTACTACTCCATTTACGGTAGTAATTTTTTCACAGTCTCATTAGAACATTTTCTTGCAAGTAGGTTCATGAATTAAATAAAAGCCATAAATTTTCCTTTTCCACTTCGTTACCAATAGCAAGAAAAAGGTAATTAATTGGTTAAGATATCAAAGTCATGACCAACTTTTAATGAGCAGTTTTCCCAAGATTTTTTCAGATTAAGATATCACACAATTCGTGAACTTGACGTACCTTTCTTTTCTTCTTTTGTGGCATCATTGATTTCTTGAATTTTTGGTCTCTAATTAAAATTTGGTTTCATATTAATTTGACTGCCAAACAAGTCTTTGCCGAGAAATAATGCATCTGGTTTCATATTTGCCTCACCCAACTTGTTTCTTACGCCAGGGTTTTCTTCCTTTTCAATTTTATCCACAGCTATTTAACAGAGAAAAAGGATCACACGAAAAGGGAAAAAAAAAAAACTACAGGCGATAAAAATAAAATAAAAACTTAATTGCCTTTCAAAAAAAATAAACAAATACTTAATTAAATGAGTGAAAATAAATTTAATTTTATGTCAAATTCTATACACAAAAAAGCAGGACAAAAGTACAGCATGGAAGTGCACCTGTTGATTTTTGTTGCATGGACTCTGATGGCTCATTTAGTTGCTTACATTCGCTTGTTGTTTAAAATACCCACAGTTATTTAAACAACAAATTTTGTTTGGTCAAACGATTGCTTATTCGTTTATATTCTATTATGAATCGTTTTCTTTATAACTAGATGTCCAAATCAACTCACGCGTCTCTCGTCCAATTCTTGGTTTCGGTGACCCTTGAAATGTTTGACTTTCATGAGTTCATATTACAAATTGTTAGTTTCCAAAAGATAAGCAATAATTGAGTTGCGAAAGGATCCAAACCCTTCTTACAGTAATTGTTTAATGCTTATTTTAGGCGAATAAATAAGATAAGCAAATTTTATTTTATTTCATTTTTGAAAAGTAGAGGGTTCAATTCAAGGGCATATAGAGGGGTATGGGCGAGCCCAGAACACTCCGGGTTAAGCTCCCCTCCATGCCCTTGTCGATCTCCGTACTCCACATACAAACTCAATTATTTTGCCTCCATGCATCCTAGCTAGCCCCCATAGAAGATCCCAATCGTTCATCTCTCGTAGCTCTCACATTCATGAAAAAAATCAGTTTGATCCCGTCAACTTTCAATTATTTATATTCGGCTCCCCTAATTCATAAAAATTCTGCACCCACGGCTGGGACAAAGAAAAGTGTGACTCAAGTTGCATCCATGGGAGAAGACTTTGGAAACGGAATGATCTCAAAAGGCATCAAACTGATGACAAGACCATCGTTGTCTCACCGGTAACAACACATCTTTTTTCTCTCACTTGGGGAGTTGGTAGGGCTACTGCTGCACCGATCAAAGAATATCCGTCTACTTAAACTAATTAATTGACCACATTCTAATTAACCCGAACCCGACTACGGCCATCGACGGTGAGCTGATTTTTCACAAGCTCACTTGATTTTTTTTTTAAAATTATTGAACGGTTCGGATAATCCATACGGGGCCCGAAGTGAGTCCCGTGGCTTTAGCATTTCCGAATTAACCCCATCTTATAGGGTCTATAGCGTTATTTTGGAGGTAGCTAGATAAAATTCTTAGTAGGTGTTGACTTTGAAAAGGCCTTGTAAAATCCACCCGCTTTAGATTAGCTTACCTCATGAACCATAATACCATTCAAATGGCGTGTTCAAGACGGATTTAGGATGATGAGGTGCAGCCCCACAGCATAGTGCTATAGGGCGACCAAAAGCTATGTCGTTATGGTCTCTGGTGCAGCCCCACAGCATAGTGTTATAGGGCGACCCACAGCATAGTGCTATAGGGCGACCAAAAGCTATGCTGTTATGGTCTCTGGTGCAGCCCCACAGCATAGTGCTATAGTGCTATAGGGCGACCAAAAGCTATGCCGTTATGATTTCTGTATGCATCTTAAAAATAAAAAAGTATAGATCAAGTTTGAATGGGGGAGGCGAAACAACGTTGTTTTGGTCGCCCTACAGCACCACCATAGCATTTCCCTATTCCGGAGAGAGAGAGAGAGAGAGAGAGAGAGCATTGCAGTGATAATAAGTGACTACAGGGAATTCTTTATCTTATATATGTTGTAAAAGGAAATTGAGTTGATGGTACTTTAACCATATTTCTTTGAAACTGACCTTACTATCCATTTTTCCAAGTATGCATGACAGAGACAAGCATGATTTTTAGTGACAAAGACTTTAACCATAAAGATTGAGAAATTTCTAAAATCATAGCAGCCTCTGGAGGATTGCAATTAATGTACGATTCAATTCTTTTGTAATAACAAAAGAACAAAGAATAGGATAACTCCATGATTACACTTAATGGAAAAAGAATTCACTTTTGTTCCTAATTTCCATGATTTTACATTGACTTTTTCGAGTAAAGCAATAAGGGAGACACATGTCCATTCTGTTGTCTAGGCAATTGGGGAACACAAAAATTGTGGGTACACTGAAATTATCCGAACCCGAAGGATCTTTGTGAAAAAATCAGCTCAATCGAATATCGATAAGGGATCGTTCGATTCATTCAATTTATGGTCCCTAAATTTGCAAAGACTAAAAATCGAATGAATTACTTAAGCTTTTACCGATATTTGATTGAGCTAATCATTTATAAAGATCCTTGAAAAAATATTTTAAGCAAATTGTCCCACACAATCCTGTGGAAAATCATGGACCATAGGGAGATGTTGTGCCTTTTTTGTCCCCTAATGAACTTCATCGAACAAGTCCCTAATGGTCTTTTAACAATCTTAGTTGATGGAGAAAACAAGACGAGCATGATATTCAATAGTTTATGGGGTCAATGGTCCTTTGGTTTAAGGATGAGGAGGTTAAGCAATACCCATCGATAGCTTAGGGTCCTGTGAGATCCCACTTGCGTCCCACGGGAAGAAAAAAGAAAAGTTATGGTATTATATAAGGAAACGCGAACAACTACGTACGGTATAACTTGAGGTTAATTGAAGATAGTCATCTCAGCATTTTCCGTAAACTTGACTCCCTTTCTTTCCCTCTCTTGTGCCGTTATTGTTTTCTTCATTTTTTTTTTGTTTTTAAATCTGGTTTTATATTAATTCGACCACCAAAAAGAAGAATTTGATCAAAAGTGGAAGGAAATTATCGTTCATAGTACTGTTGTAAAAGAAAATTGAGTTGATGGAAACTTTAACCTCATTCTTCGAAACTGACCTTACTTTCCATTTTTTCCAAGCATGCATTCTTGACATAGACAAGTATGAGTTTATTGACATAGATTGAAAATTCTAACCTCATAGCTGTCTCCGATCGGATGATAATTTTCAGATGTGCTAAAAGTGCTTACAGTACTTTTACCACATTTGGCATATTTGGGAAACTACGTCAATAACTTTTGTACCCTCTAACGCCCCGGTGCTAACAAGAGAACAAAGAATATGATGACTCAATCTAATTATGCTTAATGGAAAAACCAGAGGAGTTGGCCCGGAGGTGTAGCAGCATTAAGTGTTGTGAGGTTGCCGGTTCAAATTGTAAAGAGAGGAGTTTGATGTCTATTGTGGTTTGGTTGTGTTGGGTTAGAGTAAAAATAGGTTCTCTATTTTGTGTGAAAAAATAGTTAATTAATGAAAAAAAAGAGCTCCCATTCTCCTACTTCACATACATTTGCAATATATCTTCTTCGTTTTATCGGCAAAAGTAACAATTTATTAGGGATAGGGGAAAGAATTTCAAGCAAAAGTTAGGAAAAAATAGCCTGATGGATAAAGCCTAATAACCTGAATGCCGAAAGTGCTCAGATAAAAACAGATAAAGCTAAAGCAACCAAAAGGCCTAAAAAGCTCAAATCTAACAATGAAGCCTGACCCAAAGAAATCCTAAAACCTAACCCTAAGAAACGTCGTTGCCTCTCGAAATTAACGGGAAAATGACGGCCCATGACGTGTTTTGATAATTAATACCCGCCAAAGACATGCTAAGAACATTGTTAATGCTGAAAATGTCCTTGGCGGATATTAATTATTAAAACACGTTCTTGGCCGTCATTTTCCCAAAATTAACAGACAATAAGCCTATCACTGCCAGTCAGCCACCGTCGAACCCTCCAAGCCACCGCTGGCCGCCCCTTCGAAGATGGAACCCAAACATTCCAGTGTGACTTTGCAATGTATCTTGGGTAATGTAACTTTTCACCCGAAACTTTATACACGGTGTGACTTTATGTCCTACATCTCGAGTAACTTGATTCATTTAGCAGCCGTATTTATCGTTGCTAGTTTTTCAGGTAATTCTAATTTAGTCATAATCAACAGAGAAAACGTGCGTTCAAAATTTCAGCAACATTTAGGTTAGGAAGCTAATCAATCATCGAGAGCCAAATATGCTAATTAACCTACCGACAGCCTTAACGAAGCAAAACAGAGTGATTCATCAAATCCCACTACGCAAAAGGCACAAAAAGATAAATTTTGCTTATCTCATCTTTTCTTTTTTTTCTTAATTTGGTTCCCAAAATATTCAAGATCAGAGAACTTGGCACTCAGTGTAGTGAGTGTTGTACTTGTAACTCTCCACAGGTCTCCATGTGTACGTATGAACCCAAAGAAAGAAGAAAGTGTGAAACTTCCAAAGATGGGTACTGGGTAGTGCGCTGCCTCATAATTTCACTTTGGAAAACAACAGGAGAGAGATAGAGAGAAGAGAGAGAGAGAGATTCTCAGTGAAATATATGGTTACCCCACTCAAACTGGACACTTATTAATTATTGTCATGACCGAAGACCAGAGGTGACAAATGAACGAGTTTGGACGGATTAAAACGGATCACGGATTAAATATGAGCCGAATAGCAGATGGGTTGAAACGGAACGGGTCAAATATGGGTCAAGTCAAATCCAAACCCGACCTGACCCACCCCCCTTTTTTTTTCCCACACTCCCGCCCTTTCCCCATTACAGGTTGAACATGGGTCGAACAACTCCAAATTGAGTTGCTTTTCTTCCTTCCCCGTGTCATTGACTTGCAACCTCACTTGAAAAAGAAAAAGGCAAAGGCAATCCAGCAACTGAAAAGTGGGAACCATATAGTTTGACAGATATTTGCTGCACCTAAGCTACACGTTTCAGCAACTGATACTATTGGCGCAGAGTGCGACATCTCTCTCTCCAAAATCCTCCACAAGCTCTTCCTCCTCCTCTTCAACAACTACAATTTTTCAACAAGTACATAAAAAATGAAAAAACAGAACGCAAACAAAGCCAATAAATACGTTTCTAAACCGTTCTTCGGGTTGAGAGCTTCAGAAAAAACGAGAGGAAAGTTGTTGTAACTCTTGAGAAAGACTTGTGGGTATTTTTCCATTAATTAATAGTGAACTGTGAACCGCTATGGCTTTCCTTCAAGGAGTAGGTAGTCGCCAAATGTCTAATATCTTGTGTCTTGCTTTCTTCTTTACTTTCGATTTTCTTTTGTATGTTTGTTCTGCAATTCATAGCGTTCCAAGATTTGTTGTTATGTATGTTGGTGAGATTGAGCGCATAATTCGATGTGCAATAATCCCAATAGTTATCTCCCGATCGCCCATTGTGACATGCCATGGAGTTTTTGCCTTATAAAAGTGATTTGAACTGTTAGGCCCAAATCCATAGAATAAAATCCACATAGGATGGGCTCATCAATAGTATCCACACAGAGAGGGCCCAGCAGTCAACTTAGAAAAAAAAAATTGGGAAAATGACGGCTCAGGACGTATTCTGATAATTAATACCCGTCAAGGATATTTTCAGCATTAACAAATATTTTCAACATGTTCTTGGCGGATATTAATTATCAAAACACGTCCTTAGCCGTCATTTTCCCAAAAACCCCTAAACCAAATTTCCCCAAACCAAATCCAAAACCCACTCCATTGCTTCCTCCTTAAACCCTAAGGCTCAGTTTGGAACATGGAGATGGAAAGGAGAAAAGAAGAGAAAATAATAAGGTAAAAAATGAAAGAGAAAGTTAAGGAGAAATTCCAGAGAAAATTGAACTTGTTTTTCAAACTTTTCCTTCTCTTTCTCTAGAAACCAAAGTTTTTTTTTTCTTCCTTTCCATTTTTTCCCCTGCGTTCCAAACACACGTGTGTTCCACTACTTATTTTTTGAATTAAAGCTGATGTATTGTGAGAGAATGATATGTCTCATAAAGCGGGAAATAAGTACTTAAGAATAAGAACCTTAGCGGAACAGGGCCTAAACCCACACCAATTCCTCCACTATCCCCAAATGGCCGGAAACCTCCGTTGTCCCCCCACCACCGGCGACACCACCTCTGTACCTCCTCAATTATCCAAAGGGATGTCGTCAGGTTAAGCTCCCATCCGTATCCTAATCCTGTTTATCATGCATCCAATTTTTTTTTGGGTTTTCCATAACTGTGGTATACAATATTAAATCACTATGGTATACAATATTTCTTGTTTAACATAAATTGCCAATATACTTGTAGCCTTGGAGAGCTACAGAGGTAGCTTGTGGGTTTGAAGTTGAATAATATCACAGTTCTAAGTAGGCATGCATTAACTTTTTTGTATTTGAAAGCGGTGCATGATAGTCTCATCTAAAATAGTACTAATAGATGTCGTTTTTCCATCTATGCAAGCAAGTTATCATCTATTCGTGAACGTACATCGATCTAGTAACGAAGTCGTTCCTACACAATCTTCATAATAGAACGTTTTTTAATACAGTAGCACGTAGGATGACATAAATCGAAAAGATATGACGATGAATCACATAGCCCACGGGCAAACTTTACATTGAAATATGGCGAGGGTGTATTAGGCAATTGTATAACTATTGAATCATGGGTTAGAATTTGTCAAGTAAATCTCAAGCCTTTGCAAAAACATATCTATTTTTTGGAGAAAGTGAATGGGTTCAAGTATGTCAATGTCTTTATGCACTTCAGTCACATAAGGTCGTGAAAAAATCCGAATACACCAAAAAAAAAAAAATTATAGGCAACACAAGTTTTATTAAGAACGTACACTTGACAAAGGGTACATCAAGTGGAGGGAGAGGGCGAGGGGAATCCAACTAAAGGTTGGATGAAAAAAAAAAAAGATGGGTCAAAACCCACCGACACCCCGAGGGCCGGACCCCAAAAAATAAAACCTAGAAACCATATGGGCCTGACCCAAATCAAGAACCAAAACAGTAAAGTACATTGAGACAGAAAACGAACTGTGTTGACCAATATCTACATGGATGGTCGCGTAGCCCTCGTTCGGAGCGTGAGGTCTCGAATTCAACTCCCTATAGACAAGAGGTTGGCTCTTGTAATTATCTAACAACTACTCTGGCAAAAAAAATTAAAATCAATATCAACATGACCGCTACCATTTCCTAGGGTTCCAAACGAGCCAAGCTGAGTTTTCTCAAACTCGAGCTGCGCTCGTTTATTAAACAAGCCAAAAATTTGAGCTCGAGTCTTTATGAGCTGCGTCCTTAACGAGTTGAGCTTAGTTATTTACTAAATGAGCCTCTTTACTCGAGCCGAGTCTCCCTTAACGAGCCAAGTTTTTTTCGAACATAAACGAGCCAAAAATTCAAGTTCGAGCTCGCGAGTTGCTCGATTTCATTTGCAGACCTACCATTTCCACAACAAGATGTACACGTGATTAATGCATGGTATTGTTAAGTACTGTTACTTTGGTCTTCATTGGAAAGGGAAAAATATCTTCAAGGGCGGCACCAAAAGGTGAATCATGCACGTGCTTAGTTAAGAGACAAAACAAAAGTCACTTATTGGTGCAAAAGTTTGAGATAATTTTGTCTTAGTTTTGAGAGGCTTCTTGAATTGACTAAACATGGGGAAGTCCTTGATGGCAATCTTAACCATTTCTAGGGGAAGATTTTGTGGTGCTGCTCCTAAAGCAAGAATTGGCCAAATCACATTACACCCTTTATTACTGTATTGTAGGGACATTGGAATATCAAGGAGGGTCAATTATTGGATATTCCCAGCGTACAATGTGATATTGTTATGTAATACTTTTCGCATGTTAAATTTGTCACACATCCTTCATTTAAGCCACCCAAGTTTGATTAATATATTTTAGATGCTACTATTCCTGCACCTATTGTCAATTGGCTTCAAGTTGGAACCCTCCAAGAAATCTAACACCGCAAATAAAACATTTTCACCACACAATGTAACGTAGGTCACTTCTTGTCTCTTAAGCATACCCAACAAAAGTGAACGATAATTTGTTGCTACCGCATATTTCTCGCAACGGAAATGGTTAAGAGTACCATGTACTCAGTCAAGGAGAGCATTTGGAAACCCTTTTTTTTTTTTTAAAAGATTTTGAATTTTATTTGTGAATTATAACTTTAATATTAATGGGCATAATAAATTATGAATTCGCACCAGTGTTTAGCTTTAGATGGTGTACATGAGAATATATGTTTACATGAGAGTAGACCTGGGTAACAGGTCGTGTCGGGTCGTGTTCGTGTCGTGTCAGTCGGGTTCGTGTCACAAATCACCCAACCCTAACCCAACCCATTTAAAATTCGTGTTTCTCGAGGCCTATCATTTTCGTGTTTCGTGTCAGAAATGCTCAACCCTAACCCGTTAACTTCTTGTCCGGTTCGTGTCGTGTTATCGTGTCTGTTGCCTAACTCTATATAGAATTGCAGATATACCGTATATTATGTATATATGTTCGTGAAAATGGGTGACACAGATTCGTAACCGTGTTGGTTGTGTCAATTTCGTGTCTCGCTTGTTCAACCCGAACCCGACCCATTTAGAATTCGTGTTCTCGAGTCGTGTCATTTTCGTGTTTCGTGTCAGAAATGTTCAACCCTAACCCGCTAACTTCGTGTTCAGTTCGTGTCGTGTTATCGTGTCTCGTGTCTGTTGCCCAGCTCTACATGAGAGTAGTATTTGAGGTAAAATCTAAGGAATAAATTGTAACTTATTTCTTTTGACCATGTTGTCCAGAGAGAGAGAGAGAGAGAGAGAGAGAGAGAGAGAGGAGGAGGAGGAGGAGGAGGAGGAGTATTTGAGGTAAAATCTAAGGAATAAACTGTAACTTATTTCTTTTGACCATGTTGTCCTTAGTAGAGAGAGAGAGACGTGTTTGAAGAGCATAAGACTATTGAGGGTGGTGTACTAGCAAGGCACGATGGGACATCAAGTTGGTCTTGCTGCTGATTGAGGAAATCAAATTCCACCTTAAAGAAACTTTAACTGCGACAAGATATCTTAAAGAGCTTCCTTTCTCCTACTTCACATACATTTGATATCTTCTTTTTTTTATTGGCAAAAGTAACAATTTATTAGAAATAAAAGAAATGATTCCAAGCAAAATTAGGAAAAAATAGCCTGAAGAATAAAGCCCAATACACACCTGAAAGCCTAAAGTGCGCAGATAAAAATAGATAGAGCTAAAACAACCAAAAGGCCTAAAAAGCCAAAATTTAACAATGAAGCCCAGCCCAAAGAAATTCCAAAACCTGACCCTAAGAAACGTCGCTACCTCCGGAAACAGACAATAAACCCATCACCGCCAGTCAACCACCGTTAAACCCTCCAAGCCACCACTGATCGCCCCTCCGAAGATGCCATCATGGAACCCAAACATTCCAGTGTAATGTATCTTGGGTAATGTAAATTTTCACCCTAAACTTTACACACAGTGTGACTTTATGTCCTACATTTGCAATATATCTCGAGTAACTTTTATTCATTTAGCAGCCGTATTTATCATTGCTAGCTTTTCAAGTAATTCTAAATTAGTCATAATCAACAGAGAAAACGTGCTTTCAAAATTCTAGCAACATAGGTTAGGAAGCTAATCTCTCATCAATCATCGAGAGCCAAATATGCTAACCTACCGACAGCCTTAATGAAGCAAACTACGCCAAATTTTACCTTTAGCAGCATTGGAAAACTGCCGGAAATAGTCCAAAAACTGCCAGTAATACTAACAACCGTCGGTAATAGTCTAAAAACCGCCGGTAAAGCAATTGTCGGAAAAACAAAACAGCGGTAACAAACCGCCAAAAATATTACCGCCGGGAATGAAATGGGCAGTTAATTTTTTTGCTTTCCACGTGAGTCGAACACGGAACCTCCCGATCTTTGTGCAGGCGTGCGACCAACAAGGCTAACCCGCATTTTTGTTCAATTATGTTAAATAATATTATTTATATTATACGTGTCGGTTTTATTATAAACGGCGGTAATAAACTGCTGGTATTAAAAACAACCGTTCATTCTACTTTTTCCGGTGGTAATTTAAAAAACCGCCGGTAAAAGTCACTAAAAACGGCAATTTTAGGAAAACCACCGTTTTAGGATAATTATTCCCGACGGTCTTATTAATGCCGCTAAAAGAATTTTTAATGACATTAAATTAATGCTGATAATATTACAGCCGGTAAAGCCAAAACTTGGTGTAGTGAATATTCATCAAATCCCACTACGCAAAAGACAAAAAGATAAATTTTGCATATCTCAGGAAGCACTTTTATTGATTCACGCTTTGCTTTTCTGTTTTTTTCTTAATTTGTTTCCCAAAATCATGATCAGAGAACTTGGCACTCAGTGTAGCGCATGCAGGAGTGTTGTAACTCTCCACAGGTGGTCTCCATGTGTACGTATGAACACAAAGAAAGAAAGAAGAAAGTGTGAAAAACTTCCAAAGATGCTCCAAATTTGAGGGAGACATGTGGTTAGTGCGCTGCCTCGTAATTTCACTATGGAAGATAACAGGAGAGAGAGAGAGAGAGAGAGAGAGAGAGAGAGAGAGAGAGAGAGAGAGAGAGAGAGAGAGAGAGAGAGAGAGAGAGAGAGAGAGAGAGAGATTATCAATGAAATGTGTGATTAGCCCACTCAAATTGGACACTTAGAGCATGTTCAATACTTGACTTCAAATTGGAGATGTCAAATTTTTTTTAAGGCTTATGTGGCATTTTTGGCTTCTCAAATTTGACATTAAAATCTCATCTCCAACCTTTATGTCAAATTCTATTTATTTATAAATAAATAAAAACTCAAACAAGTAGTACAGAGAGGTTTTAAATTTTCTAACGATAGCCTTTTACCTTCAACGGTTACTTTTTGAAATTTGGCATGGGAGAGGATAGTTGTCAAAATTGGCATGCAGGAGGTTGAGGCCAAAAGTAGATGGATTGGAAGGTGAGTTGATGCCAAAAGTAGTTGTTGCACTGTCCACGTTATGTTTGACATCTCCCATTGGAGATGCTCTTAGTTAATTATTGTCATGGGTGAAGACTATTAAGGCAAAGAACCGGACCGACTCTCGCTGCCATTCGGCCTAATGTCGGTCTATTTGCGTAGAGAGCTGGGTCAGCAGTTTGCGGGAAAAAAAAAAAGCGGACAAACCCAATAAACATGTTTCTAAATCGCATTTAGGGTTGAGAACTTCGGAAAAAACGAAAGAAAAGCTGTTGTAACTCTTGAGAGAGACTTGTGGGTATTTTTTCATCAAATCAATAGTGAACTGGTGTGGCTTCCGAGAAGGAGGCAGTCACCAAAACGTCTTATATCTCATGTCTTGCTTTCTTCTTTGCTGTTGATTGTCTTTTGTATGATTGTTCTGCAATTCATAGCGTTTCAAGATCTTGTTATTGTGTATGTTGGTGAGATTGAGCACGCAGTTCATTAGCAATAATCCCAACAGAAAAAAATTCTCCGGCAGGCCCGTTGTGACATGCCATGGAGTTTTTGCCTTGTAAAAGTGATTTGAACTGTTAGGCCCAAATCCATAGAATAAAATCCTCATAGGATGGGCTCAGCAAAATTATCCACACAGAGAAGGCCCAGTAGTCAACATAAAAATAAAAAAAGCCCTGCCCGACACAAAAAACAAGATACATTTTTCAGAACCAACATCATAAAAAAGGGAAAATGACGTCGAGAAAGTGTGTTGATAATTAATACCTACCAAAGACAAGCTAAAAATATTTTTTAATGCTGAAAATGTCATTGGCGAGTATTAATTATCAAAACACGTCCTTAACCGCCATTTTTCCCATAAAAAACCCCTAAACCAAATTTCCCCGGACCAAATTCAAAACCCACTACTTTGCTTCCTCCTTAAACCCTAAGGCTCTGTTTGGAACATGGTTGTAGGCCTCTAAATCGCTTTCTTTAGGTGTCAATGATGGATGGAAAAGGAGAAAAGCAGAGAAATAAATACATGAAAAATTGGGGAGAAAGTTAAGGAGAAATTGGAGAGAAAATTGAACTTTTTTTTTAAACTTTTCCTTCTCTTTCTCTAAAAAGACAAAGTTAATTTTTTAAATTTGCTCTTCCTTTCCATTTCCTTCCCTGAGTTCCAAAGACACTAACCCCAAACGGAAACCTCCGTTGCCCCCACCACCACCGGCGACGCCACCTACGTGCCTCCTCAATTATCCGAAGGGATGTCGTCGGGTTAAGCTCCCCTCCGTATCCTAATCCTGTTTATCATCCAATTTTTTTTTTTTTTTTTTTTTGGTTTTCCATAACTGTGGTATACAATATTTCACACAATCACTATGGCATACAATATTTCCGGTTTACCATAATTGCCAATATACTTGTAGCCTTGGAGACCTACAAAAGGTAGCTTCTGAGTTTTAACATGTAATATAGCCCTGGTGTTTTTTACTCCTTCGGATCGATTTCTTTCGGGTTTTCAAATGAGTCCCTAAACATAAATCTCTCCTTATGCGTATGGGTTTGAATTAAGGTGTAAAATATCATAGTTCTAAGTAGGCATTAACTTTCTTTGCATTTGAAAGCGGTGCGTGATATAGTCTCATCTGAAATACTTTATAGATGTCGTTTTTCCATCTATGCAAGCAAGTTATCATCTATTCGTGAACGAACATCTAGTAAAGAAGTCGTTCCTACACGATCTTCATAATAGTGAACATTTTTTAATAGCACGTAGGATGACATAAATCAAAAAGATATGATGATGAATCACATAGCCCACGGGCAAACTTTACATTGAAATATGGCGAGGGTGTATTAGGCAATTGTATAACTATTAAATCTTGGGTTAGAATTTGTCAAGTAAATCTCAAGCCTTTGCAAAAACATATCTATTTGGAGAAAGTGAATGGGGTCAAGTATGTCATTGTCTTTATGCACTTCAGTCACACAAGGTCGTGAAAAAATCCGAATACACCAATTTTAAGCCACATAAGCGTGAGCCACATAAGCGTGAGGTCTCGAATTCGACTCCCTGCAGATAAGAGATTGACTCTTGTAATTATCTAACAAATACTCTGGCAAAAAAAATTAAAATCAATATCGACATCACCTCTACCATTTCCTAGGGTTCCAAACGAGCCAAGCTGAGTTTTCTAGAACTCGAGTTGCGCTCGTTTACTAAACAAGTTAAAAATTTGAGCTCGAGCCTTTACGAGTCGTGTCTTTAATGAGCTAAGCTTAGTTATTTACTAAACAAGCCTCTTTAATCGAGTCAAATCTCCCTTAATGAGCCAAGTTTTTTCCAAATATAAATGAGCCAAAAATTCAAGTTTGAGCTCGCAAGCTGCTCGGTTTCATTTGCAGCCCTATCATTTCCACAACAAGAGATGTACACGTGATTAATGCATGGAATTGTTAAGTACTGTTACTTTGGTCTTCATTGGAAAGGGAATAATATCTTCAAGGGCGGCACCAAAAGGTGAATCATGCACGTGTTTAGTTAAGAGACGAAACAAAAGTCATTTATTGGTGCAAAAGTTTGAGATAATTTTGTCATAGTTTTGAGAGGCTTCTTGATTTGTCTAAACATGGGGAAGTCCTTGATGGCAATCTTAACCATTTTCTAGGGGAAGATTTTGTGGTGCTGCTCCTAAAGCAAGAATTGGCCAAATCACATTACACCCTTTACAACTGTATTGTAGGGACATTGGAATATGAAAGAGGGCCAATTATTATTGGATATTCCCGGCGTACAATGTGATATTGTTATGTGATACTTTCGGCATGTAAGTTTTGTTTCACACATCTCATTTAAGTTAGTCACCCAAGTTTAGTTAATATATTTCAGAGGCTGCTATTCCACCTATTATCAATTGATTTTAGGTTGAAACCCTCTTAAAAATCTAACACCGCAAATAAAACATTTTCACCACACAATACAACGTAGGTCACTTCTTGTCTCTCAAGCACCCAACTAAAGCCAATGATAATTAAGAGAGAGAGAGAGACGTGTTTGAAGAGCATATGACTATTTAGGGTGGTGTACTAGCGAGGCATGCACGGCACATCAAGTTGGTCTTTGCTGCTGATTGAGGAAATCAAATTCCACCTTAAAGAAACTTTAACTGCGACAATGTTTGCTTTTAATAACTCGCATTCTTGGTCCCAAAAACCGACTGCTTCGGAGATCAATTTCATCCTCGAGGAGGGGTTCAATTAAAGTCACGATAAAGACTCATATGGCTTGATTGACACAAGAATTTTTTTTTTGCTCGGCAAACGAAACTTTTTATTAAATTCGACGGGGTACATCGATCAAAAACAGTAACTATTACATGAAACTACAGAGCTATATCCAACCAAGATTGGATAGGAACACCTCACTGACTACCCTCGTTGTCTACCTCACCCTACAATTTCACTTTTCGGATCCCATCCAAATATCCTTTGAAGTCCTCTACCGTGTAGAGCTTGATGTCAAATTTGGCCTTCGTCCACATGGCTACCTTAGTTTTAATTAGGTCCGCCACCTCCACAGCTTCAGTTGTTACCCCGTTAAAGATATACCCATTCCTTGTTAACCAAATTGACCATAACGTTGCAAAAAAACACACTTCCCAAATATTTTTCTCCAAGTTTCGGAATCTATTCCCAAACCACCAACTTGCTAACTCTTCCAATGAGGCTGGACAAACCCACTGGATGTGCCACCAATTCAGAATTTCGGACCATACCACCCACGAAAATCGACAATGTAATAGCAAGTGTTGAGGAGTTTCCACATGAAGGGCACACAAGGGGCATGCAGCCAAGTGAACCTCGGGGATTAGATTCCTATCAAGAAGAATCGACCGTGTTGCAATTCTATTCTGAATGGCCATCCATGAGAAGATTTCCACTTTAGGAGGGCTCAAATTTCTCCACACCGATCCCAGAGTAGTATGGCGTGATTGCGACTGCATTTCCCACTTCTGATAGACCGACTTAACAGAGAAAATTTTGTTTGCCGTCCAGTTCCACTGCATCAAGTCAGATTTTGAAGGATCTAAGGTCACCCCATTCAATCTTTGTTTCAACTCCTCAAATTGGTGATGCTCCCGTACACGCAAAGATCCCCTAAACAACAGATTCCAGTCACCATGACTCCCTCCTCCACAAATATTACTTAGTACCTCATTCTGTTGGGTAGAACGTCCATATAGTCTTGGGAATTCATCCTTAATCGCAGTATTGCCCAACCACATATGCTCCCAGAATAGTGTATCGCAGCCAGAGTTTACTTGCACCTTGAACCCCTCCCGAATAGAGAACCCAAGAACCGAGTCATTTTCCCCAACTGAGCATATGTCCTTCCATATATTAGAAACTGATCCAGAGAGTGGAGTATATGGGAGCCAACTCCTCCGATCCAGATTATATTTCCCACGAATAACCTTTACCCACAAGGAATTTTTATCGTTACTAAATCGCCACCACCACTTAGCAAGTAGAGCCAAGTTCTGTTGAAGCAATCTTTTAATCCCTAATCCCCCATTTTCCTTCTTCAGAGTAATCCTCTCCCAATGGACCAGGTGCATTTTCTTTTTATCCGGTGTATCTCCCCAAAAAAATTGCCTTTGTAACTTCTCCAGCATTTTTGCAACTGCCACTGGCATTTTGAAGAGGGACATGAAATAAATAGGCAGAGTGCTAGAGTTGTGGTTGATAAGCGTAAGCCTGCCCCCTGTAGAGATGGTTCTCGTTCTCCAAATACTTAGCCGCTTTTGAGTTCGTTCTAGAACAGGCTCCCACGTTTTGATTCTCCTCGGATTAGCACCCAACGGAAGCCCAAGGTATTTAATTGGCAAAGATTCCACCCTACACCCCATCACTTGTGCAAGTGCTTGAACATCCTCCCGTTGAATCTTTACACCACAAACGGAGCTTTTAGAATAGTTGATCTTCAAACCGGACATTAACTGAAAGCACCTGAGAATTCTCTTAATGTTCCCCATCTCCTCCAAATCATTGTTGCAAAAAAGGATTGTGTCATCGGCAAACTGAAGGTGAGAAATAGTCACTCCATTACTCCCTAGCTTGACGCCTTTAATTATGTTTTTCTCTCGAGCTCTTTCCAACAAAATATTGAGTGCTTCAGCTACTACGTTAAACAAAAAAGGAGATAAGGGGTCCCCCTGCCTCAATCCTTTCTGAGTTTGGAACTCCTGTGTAGCTGACCCATTAATCAAAACAGACATAGAAACTGTGGAACAACACTCTCTGATCCACCCACACCACTTATCCCCAAAACCTGCCTTCTTAAGCATATAAAGTAGAAAACCCCAATTTACACAGTCATATGCTTTTTCAAAATCCAATTTAAGAATGAGACCTCCTTGAACAGAGTGTTTCCAACTATGAATAGCTTCATTGGCAATCAAGACCCCATCCAATATTTGTTTACCCCCAACAAACGCAGCTTGAGCCTCACCAATGATAGTAGATAGCGGTTCTTTAAGCCTATTAGCTAACACTTTGGATAGGATCTTGTAAATGCTTCCCACCATACTTATAGGCCTAAAATCCTTAAAGGTAGTGGGACAATCAATCTTAGGAATCAAAGCTACAAAAGTAGAGTTAATACCTTTCGTGAGCTTTCCATTCTGATGGAATTCTGAGAAGAATTGAGTTATGAGGTCCTTCATGAATTTCCACCCTTTCTTGATAAACGAGAAGTTGAAACCATCCGGACCTGGAGCCTTTAGACTGTTACACCCTTTTAGAGCCGCCACAATTTCCCCTTCCTCAAACGGTCTTTCCAACTGTAATGATACATCACCGGGCAAATGTCTCTGAAACTGTCCCCCTAACGTTGGCCTCACCTTCCTTGCTTCTGCGAAGTTATTTTGGAAATGGACTACAGCAGCTTCCTTAATTTCCATTGGGTCCTCCATTACTCTACCATCAAATTTGATGGACCCAACCAAATTCCTCTTAAATCTGTTATTTGCCATAATCTGGAAGTATCTTGTATTCTTATCCCCCAATTTGAGCCACCTAACTCGTGATTTCTGCCTCCATAATGATTCAGAAAGTTTATAGAGTCTCCAATATTCTGCTTTGGTTTTGCATCTCAATGCCTTTTCCTCTGGATCAAGCGGTCTGCCTTCAGCCACAATATCAAGCTGATGGAGTTTAGCTTCATTGTCCCGAAGGGCAGAGTTGACATCCCCAAATTCCTCTTTGTTCCAGACTCGCAGCCTAGCTTTCATGGCCTTCAATTTCTGGACGAGAACAAATCCAGCCCACCCTACCACTTGCACCTCATTCCATGTTTCTTTGGCCAAACTCATACATTTCGGGTTGGAGAGCCAAATATCCATAAACTTAAAAGGCTTAGGACCCCAATCCCTACTATCATCTCTAATTGTAACCGGGCAATGATCAGAGATTGGCCTCGGCAAGCCCCATTGCAGAATATTAAACTTTTCAAGCCACTGTTGAGAAACCAAGAATCTGTCCAGCCGGCTATGAATAGCATGGTTTTGATAATTGGTCCAGGTGTATTTTCTGCCAAGCATGGGAATGTCTATCAGCTCCATGCCATTGCAAAAATCTATGAACTCCCTCATACCCCTATCGAGACGTGAGCATCCCACCCTTTCAGAAATCGCCCTTATCTCATTGAAATCCCCTCCTACGCACCATGGGACATTTGAACCAGCCTTAAGCTCTACCAATTCCCCCCAGAGTACCCTTCTAGCCACAGAATCACTAGGAGCGTACACATTTACAATCGAACACTGAAATTCATTGTATAGCAGTCCAGTCATGAGAATAAATGATCTTTGGACCACAACATTCGAAGCAATAAAGAAATCCTTACTCCAAATAATTAGCAAACCCCCCGACGCACCCACCGAGTTGGAACACACAAACTCCATATTGGCATTACCCCAGATTTTTTGAATAGCCAAACTCTCCACTACCTCCAATTTGGTCTCTTGGACGAACATCATATCCGGTTTCCGTTTCTTAATAAGCTTAGCCAAAAAACGTTTTTTAACAATACTCCCTAACCCTCTAATATTCCAAGTTATAATCTGCATTTAAAACAAATAATACCTTTCTTACAGCTCCACAAATTAGTTACACAAATAACTAATTCCCTTCCGCCCTCTCCTTCACTAGAGAGTATTCCTTAATCTCCATTTCTATCATTCTTTTTAAAGTTTCAGAATCATCAGGTAAGAAATTGATATCCAACTCACCTCCAACGGCCATAGTAGCTCTGACCTCGTTAACAATTGTCGGGCTTACTTCGCTGAAATCCTCTGAAGACGAATGAGACATTTCCTCCGAGCTAGGATCTCGATCCAAATCCTCACGGATCCTTAGCAGATTCTTCAGCTGTCTTCGCCTTCTTTTCCTGCATTCCATATTGTTGAGGTCCACCAGGAGGTTAATGCCAGGAATTTGAGAAGCTCTCACCGCCAACTGGTTCGAAGAGCTGCCCTCTATTGACTTCAAGACTGGAGACAACATGCCCAACTGAGGGCTAGCAGTTCGAAGCCCTAAAGGAGAGCATCCCCTCTGACTACAATCCAGCTCTTCATCCACTCCTAAATGACCCGCTGGCCCCTCAGTTGGTTTAATAGAAGTCTGAATTTTGTTTTGGACTTTGGATGGAGGAATTAAGTCTAAGTGACCCGCTGGCCCCTCAGTTGGTTTAATAGAAGTCTGAATTTTGTTTTGGACTTTGGATGGAGGAATTAAGTCTAAGTGGGCCAGGAGGCCCAATTCAGTTTCTTGGACCACTGAGATGCCCAATTCCGATTCTTGACCAACCGAGAGGCCCACCTTAGATTCTTGACCAACTGACTCCTCTGCCAGCAATTCAAAATCTTCTGAAACCAACTCCATGTCCCCTTTGTCAACCATTAAATGCCCATCTGTTGCCACATGCTTAGGGCCACCAACCCTATGACCTTTTTCCTTCCCTTGAACCGTAGCATAGTCAGAGTCCCCTGCACCCTCACCTACCCCTTCTATATCATTGGTTCTGCCCTTTGGAAGTATTGCCATGTCATCATCTTCTTCCACCACCCTTTTTGCAACAGAGCCATTGCCAACCTGCTCTTGGGTTTTGAAACTCGATTTGTGAGCAAGATGAATCACCTGACTTGGGAGTTCAACGTCATCTGGGTTAACAAACGAAGAGATTTCCTTAACAAAAATGTCATACTGAACTCCTTGAACCACCAGTTGGATCCACCGTTCTATCTTGGAAACTTCTTCCGTTGCTATTAAAATATTCCCTTGTGCAAAAGACAAACTTCTCAATGTATCCTCATGCACTGAGATAAAATGACCCCAAATTTCACCAATTCTCTGAAAAGTGGTGTTGTCCCATGCATTGAGAGGAATCCCATGACAGCCTAACCAAACAAACCGTTCATGGCTAGCTGGTTCTCCACTCCATGGTTTCACCACCTCGAACCATCTTTTCATCCACGGCCCTTTAATAAGATCGTCCCTAACTTCTTGGCTTTGGAAAGTTATTAGAACAGACCTCCCTCCTAGAGCTCTGAAATCAGCAACCTTATCCGTTTCCAATCCGAAACTTACCTTTAAAGTCATCAATGGAACCACTCTGTGCATAACCGCCACCGCGCTCCGGAAAAGCCACCCATTCCCGACGGGATTGATCTTAATCGAGACATTAGTGCTGGGTTGTTTAGAGGACTCACCATTTACCACATCGGCAAAAGACAAGCCAGTAGGCTTACAAAACCCCACTGGCCCCAATTGGCCAGCCTTCTTAATCATCCCTTGATTAGCCGTTTGGTTTGGTCCGCCCCTGTTCCTGTAGGCCAGCTCTCTGCTTTCAGGAACCATAGATTCCTTCATCTTAGCAATCCGACCGAAGCTTGCCTCCTTGACAAATAGCTTTTTGTCCTCCACCCATAACCCATTCAATCTAGACACTGCCATGGAAGCTGAAACATGACAATGAAACCTGACAAACCCAAATCTATTCCCCGTACGTTTGCTTCTCTTCCATGGGATAAAAGCATCCTTAACTACTCCGAACTTGTTGAATGTTCGTTGTAACCACTGTACATCTTTGTTGTCCGGAATATTGTCGACAAACAGCGTAAAGATCTCCGGAGCCCCGCCTCCATTGGTAGTTTGAACCCTGTGGCTCTTGATCACAGGGATCCATCCACCTCCATCTCTGGCCTGTCCCCTCTCTCTCTCTCTCTCTCTAGACATTTTTTTACCTTCGTTATTGATTGACACAAGAATTGATATTGTCCGAGTTGCAATCGCATCTTTCATTGCACAATTAAAGATTTTCTGAGATTCCTGATTGTCGAGCAATTACCACCGAGCCAACTCCCGAGGGTTTTATCAGGGCAATGCTAACTTCTAGCTAGGTAGACCTGTCAATGAATCGGATTCGTATCAATAATGAAGATCCGAATCCGATCGATCCCACCCAGGAGGGAGGGAGGGAGAGAGAGATGTCATCCCTGATCGAAATTCAACGACATCCTTCCAGAAATTACTGATAAAAGTCTTTCTATCTGACTCTCTGAAAGGGAGAATTAATGATCGACCCGAAGAAGAAAAAGGGCAATTGATCAGGACTGGTTTACCCTAAAACTCTCGCCCATTGAATTGAGAAGAAGAAAATTACATGAAACGCATGTTTTTATTCATTTATTACAAACAAATAAGAAAATAGAAGTATGAGAATTTAATATATCAAATTGATAATATATATATATATATATATATATATATATATATATATATATATATATATATATATATATATATATATATATATATGCACAACCCGACTAAAAGCTCATTGAGGGGAGAAATTAAGCTGTTCTCAATGGGCATAGCCAAGTTTTCGCCGCTCCAACAAATACGAGGTGAATAACACTCATTCGGAGGTAAAAAAATTCAAACTCCTAATCTTGCTAGTTATGAGAAGGCTGGGTAAGTTTTAAGTGCGATCGATTGATATATAATGAAATCCATATGAGTTATGAGTGGTCATTGTCTGTTCAAGTAAAGGTATTGTATTGAAATTGCTAAATTCAAATCTACAAGCCGTACCCAATTCATTTGTAAGATTGTACATTGATTGTACATTAACATCTAGAGTTTTCCCGTGCCTTCAAGCAACGCGTTTTAAACACAACTAAAATAAATTGCAAAACTATTGACCACCATTGCCAACAAAACTGATTTATACGGGAAG